>NC_045453.1:44553781-44572102 GCF_002776525.5 Piliocolobus tephrosceles | reverse complement strand
CTCATTCATAGGAAACTGGTTTGGGGATAAGGAGGCATGATGTCCAACTTACTCTCAATGGTTCAAAAAATAAATAACAGACATGCATTTATGTTGATATAAACATATATAAATACATAGAATAATAAAGCAAATGATTGGTGGATTTAGGTATGAGGTATAGAAATTCCTTTTACTCCTCCTGCAACTTTTCCATAAGTTTGAAATTGTAACAAAAGAAAAAGTTACCTCTCAAAATCCCAACACCTCCAGGAAAATTGTGCTGACAACAGGTGTTTCTTAATGATAGCAAGAAAATGCAAAAATCTTCCTTTGATTCACCAGATGGTATCATGATCTCAGCAACCAAAATTTCATTGACAACCACAGTAGGAGTTTTACACCTACCGAAACGATAGTATGGATTTTCAGACACATCTGGGCTTGCCTTCTCTACACAGTCTCAGAATGTCCTTGAGACATTGTCATACCAACTCATCGTCATTCTGATTATGCATGAAAAGCAGCCCTTCCCATTACCTCAGAAATGCAGAAATGAGTCATTGTCCCAGCGGGTGCCATCCTCAGGACTGAGTCTGGAGAAGTCTCTTTTACGGTTATAATTTCTGTGGCTATAAATCTAGCCATGGTTTTCATATTTCTGCTCTGTATTTCTCTCTAAGATATCATTAAACAAACCTACCACCACTTTCAAGTTGGGTCAGCCTACATCTGAACCACAGTCCCTTTCCTTCTGGGAATAGATTGTCAGGTGGTTTGATGTATTACCAAGCCACAGTTGTCCAACTGGCATGCCCACTCTGTCCTAAAAAGGAGGATGTTCCAGCCCTGCTTTGTATCAGTTAGGAGATAGAGTCCAAGGAATTGGGCACATGCATCCATGAATATATTTCTTCTTTTTTTTTTTTTTTGCAATGGGGTCTTTCTCTGTCTCTGGGTCTTGCCCAGGCTGAAGTGCAGTGGTACAATCTCAGCTCACTGCAGTCTCAACCTCCTGGGCTCAACCGACCTCCCACCTCAGCTGCCAAACTAGCTGGGACTACAGGTGCACACTACCATGCCCAGCTAATTTTTAAACTGTTTTGTACACACAGGAGTCTTGCTGTGTTGCTCAGGTGGTCTCAAACGCCTGGCCTCAAACTCAGCCTCCCCAAGTATTGGGATTACACATGTGAGCTGCCATGCCCAGCCCATGAATATATATCTGATAGAAATATACATTCATGTATTCATAGATTGAAGCATACATTTGGGGGCTGGGCATGTGGCTCTCAACCAGCACTTTGGAAGGCTGAGGCAGGTGGATTGATTGAGCCCAGGAGTTTGAAACCAGTCTGGGCAACATGGCGAAATCCTGTCTCTCTCTCTCTCTCTCTCTCTACATATATATATATATATATATATATATATATATATAATACAAAAAAATAGCTGAGCATGGTGGTGTGCCCCTATAGTCCTAGCTACTGGGGAGGCTGAGGTGGGAGGATAGATTGAACCTGGCAGGTCAAGGCTGCAGTAAGCCATGATTGTGTCGCCACATTCCAGCATGGGCCACAGAGCAAAAGTCTATCTCAAAAAAAAGACAAAAAGAGCCGGGCACAGTGGCTCACACCTGTAATCCCAGCACTTTGGGAGGCCAAAGTGGGCAGATCACCTGAGGTCAGGAGTTAAAGATCAGCCTGGGCAATAAGGTGAAATCCCATCTCTACTAGAAATACAAAATTAGCTAAGCGTGGTGACACTTACCTGTAATCCCAGCTACTCGAGAGGCTGAGGCAGGAGAATCTCTTGAACCTGGTAGGCAGAGGATGCAGTGAGCCGAGATCGCGCCATTGCACTCCAGCCCTTGCAACAAGAATAAATCTCCATCTCACCACAAAAAAAAAAAAAAAAAAGAAAAGAAACATACATTTGGGTTGTCCATTGTTTTGTAGGTCCAGGTCTACTTTTCTATTGATATTAGTAGGGACTGATTGAACACAAGAGAACATGTTCTGTCTTCCAAAGTTTACTAGCTTCCCAGCGTTGACCTGAAACTGGGGGGGACAACAGTGTAAGCTATTTTATGAACTATTTTCATACTGTGCATACAGTTTAGGAGTATAATAAGGTACAGTTTAGGAGTATACTATACATTTTAAGCCCCTCAACGCCCCCTCAAACCTAAACTCCACATGAAGTTTTCTAATGAAATTTTTAAAATGGTCAGTTCACAGAAGATCGCCATTGTTTAGCAGGGTCTGGTCAAAATTCGAAGAATGACCTGTTCCAACCATCTGACTTGTTAGTTCATTTGGTAAGGAGCTACAGGTGATGTGAATATTTCCTGCTCTTCCACCCTCTACCACCTGCCTGCTCATGGTCAACTCCTGCTGACTTCTGTGCCTTCATTTATTTGAAATTTATGTCATCAGTCTTTACTTCTCACCCAGCATACATCATCCTTTTCTCCACTTCCTGTCACCCTCAGTTTGGACACCAACATCTTCCCTACTCCTTTACACCTCCTACCCAACCCCTCATGTATATTAATATAATGGAGGAAGATGTCTAAAGAGGTCTTCAGTTTTGCACACCCACGCCCGCTATACCCCCAAGACACCATTCCAGTTATGGCCCCCCGCTGTTAACCTGGCAGACCTGCCATATGAGTATCTTCACTAGACTGCAGCTCTTTGAGGGCAGGGCTGATAGCAATGCTGGGCATTCCTCAGCGGCCATTCTCCACCTGAGGATCCCCCCAGGGGTCCGCCCTCCATCCTTCTCCATGCCTCTCTCAACACTGAAAGCCTGGCCCTCCCAGACTGCATCACCTCCTGGTGCATCTCATGTCCTCTAGTTTCCTGTAGGGTTTGGCAAATGGGAGTCACTGTCAGGAGATCAAAAAGACTCCCTTCCTGCTTCCCTTCTGCTCTGAGCATAATCTCTCCTCCAAGATCCTTTCTTCCTTCTCGCTTAAAGCCTATAGGTAGCAATAGTTTCCCACTATTGCTACTACACCATGGGCACTTCACCATGCTTTGTTGATTCATTTGACCCATTAGATATTAGGAATGCTGAGAGCTACAAAATCTCATTCATCAACTAGTTAAAGCTTCTGACACAAAGTGGATGCTCAATAAAATGAATTAAAGAATGAGTGAATATTGGAGCCAGGAGCTGTAGCATGCACCTGTAATCCCAGTTACTTGAGAGGCTGAGGCGGGAGGATCACTGGAGACCGGGAGTTCAAGGCTGCAGTGAGCAATGACTGTGCCTGTGAATAGCCACTGCACCCCAGTCTGGGCAACACAGTGAGACCCTGTCTCAAAAAAAAAAAAAAAGAATTAGTGAATATTCGATAGAAACTTGAAATAAAAGATAAAGTTTTTGCATGTTGGGAGGTTTGTCTCGAAACTCTTAAATGGGAAAGCTGAATAGTGCTTGGCCAAAGATGGATCATTGCAAGGGATCTTACCAGCAGCTCCAGGCCCTCTCATTCCATATTCGCTGACTGGGCTGTTTCGAGGGGCACGGTCAAATTTAGTAGCAGTCCAAAATGGAAATTTACTTTGCTCTCTGCTATGATGGCTAGGTTTACATTGTCTTTCATCATTAGAGGAAATATATAGGGGCAGAACAAAAATACATTTATTGAGAAAGAGAACAGTGCACCAGTCAGCAGAAAGACTGTAGTTACAAGACACATGAAAAGAAAAAAATTAATTCCTTGGAAAAGAGCTTTCTATTTTAAGAAGATGAACAAAATAAGAGATGTCCTTAAGTGATAGCTAATGAAGACACTTCCCAGGCATCCTCGATGGCTGTGGCTTTTCAGATGTCAACTGAAAACAAAATCCATTACAAAGGGTAGCATCCAAGTTGGATTTGGGTTGCTTATTTTGTTCTGTGGTCAGCCTTTGCTGAACACAGCAGTCTAAACCAGAGCCACAGAGCTGTGAGTGGTCCTTGTCTCTCAAATGCCCTTGGACTGTCCTCGGTGACCCTAATTGTATGACTTGGCAAGAACGACAACTAAATAGGATATTTTGGACCAAATTCTCTCAGGGTACATTATTTTTTCAAGGTAACCTGAGTTTTGGGGTGACACACACAGTGTATCCAAAAGCACCACTTTGCGAGGGTTTGCTACCTGATGTCCTCGTAACCTCCAAAATCAATTTCAGGGCATTGCAGAGTCAACACATCAATGTTCCCCTGCCTGCATTTGGGGCACTAGATGGCTGAGTCGCCTGCAGGAGTGTTCTGGAGTTGCCTCTGAGGAGCTCATGAGAGCCAATTGCTAAATTTTCAGGAATTTTGCAAGCTGGTTGACACCTCATCGGTAGCTTGAAATTGGAAACGGTGAGAGTATCTACACCACAGGAATTGATAAACACTACAAATGAAGATATTTCTCTCCTAGAAAGTCAGCTACTGCCAAGCGTTGTGGCTTATGCCTGTAATCCCTGCACTTTAGAGGCTGAGATGGGAGGACTGCTTGAGCCCACAAGTTCGAGACCAGCCTAGGCAACATTGAGAGACCTCATCTCTACCAAAAAAAAAAAAAAAAAATTCACCAGGTACGGTGCCATGCGCCTGTAGTCTCTGCTACTCAGGAGGCTGAGGTGGGAGGATCACTAGAGCCCAGGAGGTCAGGGCTGCAGTAAGCCATGATCGCACCATTGCATACCTGCTCTGGTGACAAAGTGAGACCCCATCTTAAAAAAAAAAAAAAAGAAAAGTCAGTTGTTAAACATTTGCTAACATCATGTTACCTGTGAATAATACCATATCTCTGGTGATGGAAACTTTTGGCATTCTTTCCTTAATCTCTTTAAGCTCAAACAGAGTCTTCCTAAGTGTATTGTTTAACATGGAACCCTAAATTTAAATGCCAAGTTTTAAGAAATTAGACGAGAATTAGAGTATATAGCCCAAGAACATGGCTTGTTTTCATTGCTAGTTGGCTCAAGATGTTTCTGAAAAATAATTTGTAATAAATTGCCTTATAAAGTTAAAATGCCTTCCAAAACTTTATAAGTCAATTTCAGAAACTAGGGAAGTCAGCCAGTAAATAGAGAGAGATTTATCTCAAAATAGTTTCGGCACCACTAGAGGAATCTGTCTATGTTTCAGTGGAAAAGGAGGCAGTTACTCCTAGCTAATCTCAATATTTTTTTTCCCCTGGAATAATGACTGACCATTGGCTCTGTTGTTTTTGGCCAGCTCCTCTACTGAAACAAAAATTTTGTAACTGCAGTGACCTAACTTGGGAAACAATTTTATAACATTTTCTAGGAACCACAAATCATTTGTTTCACTCTTTCTGAAAACCAACAGTGGCGGTAAGCAGAGAGTGTATTTTGACGTGTAACAAAGAAAAAACTTGATAAAGTCAGCAGTCAAAAGAGCATTTCAGTTCAAAGAAGGGTCATCCAGAGCCCATGAAATGTTATCAAGAATGAATATGCCTCACACAGCATCACAACCAGCTAAAACCCTGGATCAATCCAGCTTGTTATCAGGGCATAAATGGTGAACTTTATTTATCACACAATGAATTTTAAGCTGGGCAGCCAGTTTTAAGAAAAACAGCAGGAACAGTGGTTAGCTGCAAAAACATTTTAGAAGAGACAGGAGAAAATAAAACATTATTGAACTTCTTGATGTGGCTGGAAAACAAAATCCTTGTGGCATGTGACTTAGATTTCCATTTGGTGAATGCAGACTCATCCAAGTTATGCAACATTATTACTCTTGATAGGTTACAAAAAAATCTATCAGCTCATCTATCAGAAAAATCCACCAGCAAAATGCCCTCAAAAGCTTATGAAATATGTACCAGTGAAGATATGAGAAGCAACTTGATATGCTATTGTAGGACATGTGGTCATTAAAACTATGTCCGCTTAAGTTAAATAGTCTAGATTTAAATCCTTCATGATCCATTAGCTGCATGACTTAGACAAGACACTGAACCTCTCTAAGCCTCACATGCTTCATGTATAAACTGAAGGTGACAGAAGTTCCTAAAAGAGTTGTTGTGAGAGTTAAATGTTGTCTGGCATATGGTAAGTGCTTAACAAATATCTGCCTTTATTTTTTGCACGTGGTCTATGTTTATTTTAAGCATCCTTCTTAGCTTGGAGTCCCCCAGAAGCCAACCCCGTGGCAAGGATTTGAGTACAAGTATTGTATTTTGGACATGATCCCAGGACACCAGTAGAGGAGTGGGGAGGTAAGAGGGGGAAGGGAAAATAGCCAATGATGGGAGGATGACCACCATCACCATGCGGGCAACTGGATCTCAACGTATCTAAGGGTTCTAGGAGACAGAGTAGAATGTATCACAGAGATATCCCAGGCAAGGGATGCGAAGCTGGGTACTTATCCACCAACCCCTTATCCATCACTGGTTGAGGGCTGCTCCCTACACAACCCCAACTCCCAATTGTGTAGCACTTGTGGGACCGAAAGTGGCAGATGGTTTAGGGTAAGCAGGCTTTAGCACATAAGAGGTGAGTGCTGAGGGGGTACGGGGGTGCAGCACAGGCACTGCTACAGCCCCACATTATTGTTTTCAGGTAATCAAATTAGCTGAAGTACCTCTACATAGTTATTTTAATAGATCAGCCCTTCAGAGATAATAATGTAACAAAACAAAAGACCTGTGTCTATTCTATGCTGGTTTTAAAGGAAGTACTAAGACAAGAAATAAATTACCTAACTTTAAAAAATTAGTATAAGAGTTCCCATTAAATCAACACAGAGTTGGGTATAATATATGGAGTTAAAACCATAATTCTGTTTTGAACCTCTTACCACTTCCTCAATATCCATCACCTAAAGATACAGATGTATCTGGTATTTTTCACAGTGCTGTGGAATAGCCAAGCCTTCATGAAAAAAGTAAAACATCCCTCTTTTTCCAAAAATCATCAAGCTTTTAGCAGCTGTAATAATAGGCTTCCCCAGTAACTGAAACCAATCAAGTTTTCAGGGCAAATAGCATTTTAAGACTTTCCCATGCATCCAGACAAAGGTTCAAATACTAAAATGATCATTAGCACCTACAAACTGCATTCCTAAGCTGAAAAATGTATCTGTTACATAATCTGATCATTTGTGTTCTTGTCATGTGAAAAGGGGAAAGTCAATATTTTACCAACCTCTCATTCCTGGGCTCTCAATGCAATAGAAATAGACATGAGGACAAAAGAGTTTTCCCAGGCGAGGCTTCAGTGGAGCTTATGCCCAGGCCTAAGGGAGGTAGCACAAGAGAAAAAGAGAATTCCTTGACTGACTTTCCAAAAAGAGCAGGTAGGGCTTTTTTAATTAGGCAAAGCATGAGCATTTACACCGAGGGTAGGGTATGCAGGCTGGGCTGGGTGAAGCACAGGAGGGGTAGGGTATGCAGGTGGCATAACTGGTTGTGATGGTTATCTTGAGTAATGGGCCATCTGATGGTCTGGCCAGCATCAACAAGGCTGTAAGCCAATTGTTCAGCATTCCTTCCTTGGTTTGATATTTAGATTTCCTAAGGCCAGTTCCTGGAATTCTTTAAGTAAAAGGCATGGTTAAACATTATGAAGGAGGGGGCCGGGCACGGTGGTTCATGCCTATAATCCCAACACTTTGAAAGGCCAAGGTGTTAGGGAAGCAGGAGCCTAAGACAGCCAGAGTGAAAACATTTTAAAATCAACTCCATCTTGGCCGGGCACGGTGGCTCACGCCTGTAATCCCAACACTCTGGGAGGCCGAGGCAGGCGGATCACGAGGTCAGGAGATTGAGACCATCCTGGCTAATACAGTGAAACTCTGTCTCTACCAAAAAATACAAAAAATTAGCCGGGCATAGTGGCGGGCGCCTGTAGTCCCAGCTACTCGGGAGGCTGAGGCAGGAGAATGGTGTGAACCTGGGAGGCAGAGCTTGCAGTGAACCGAGATGGCGCCACTGCACTCCAGCCTGCCTGGGTGACAAAGCAAGACTCTGTCTCAAAAAAAAAAAAAAAAAAAAAAAAATCAACTCCATCTTAAAACTAGTGAGGCACACTCTTTTCCAGTCACAACCCATGGTCCTAAGGTGTTTACAACATAGGAGGCAGCTTGATAATGCCTCCAAGGGCAAACTCCTACAACAACAGAAAGCCTAGATGTCCCAATACTAATAACAAGATATGCTTTCAAGATCATTATACTTGTGCTTTGATGTACTTGCACACTAAAATGCCAAAGATCGTTTTCTTTAAATCAACAGAATAATAAATTTTGTCATGCTGTCGGCCCACCTGCACATTGGCACAGCTTAGTTTAGTCTTTACATAGACAAGACACCTATATGAGAAAAACTTGAAACAAAAATGGTGTGTTCCTCCTCTTGCTTTCTGAAAATGTGCTACTCCAGGACAGAGTAGCTTCCAATAAACTGTCTTGTCTTTCATCACACTTTACCACTTTACCTTGAATTCTTTCCTGTGCGGGATTCAAGAATCCCCTCCTGGGGTCTGGATCAAGACCTATGTATTAGTCCATTTTCACGCTGCTATAAAGAACTTCCTGAGGCTTTCCTTTATAAAGGAAAGAGGCTTAATTGATTTACAGCTTCGCATGGCTGGGGAGGCCTCAGAAAACTGACAATCATGGAAGAAGGGGAAGCAGGCATGTCTTACATCGTGACAGGTGAGAGAGAGAGGGAGAGCACGTGAGAGTGCGGGAAGAACTACCGTTTATAATACCATCAAATCTGATGATAATTCACTCACTATCATGAGAACAGCATGGGAGAAACTGCCCCCTTAATCCAATCACGTGGGGATTACAGGTCCCTCTTTCAACATGTGGAAATTACAATTAAAGATAAGATTTGGGGCCGGGCGCGGTGGCTCAAGCCTGTAATCACAGCACTTTGGGAGGCCGAGACAGGCGGATCACGAGGTCAGAAGATCGAGACCATCCTGGCTAACACGGTGAAACCCCGTCTCTACAAAAAAATACAAAAAAAAAAAAAACTAGCCGGGCAACCTGGCGGGCGCCTGTAGTCCCAGCTACTCGGGAGGCTGAGGCAGAATGGTGTAAACGCAGGAGGCGGAGCTTGCAGTGAGCTGAGATCCGGCCATTGCACTCCAGCCTGGGCGGCAGAGCGAGACTCCCTCCGTTTCAAAAAAAATAATAATAATAAGATTTGGGGCTGGGCGAAGTGGCTCACACCTGTAATCCCAGAACTTTGGGAGGCCAAGGCAGGTGGATCACCTAAGGACAGGAGTTTGAGACCAGCCCGGCCAACACGGAGAAATCCCGTTTCTACTAAAAATATAAAAATTAGCTGGGTGTGGTGGCGCATACCTGTAGTACCCACCACTCAGGAGGCTGAGGCAGGATGATCCCTTGAACCCGGGAGGTAGAGGTTGTAGTGAGCCAAGATCACACCACACTGCATTCCAGCCTGGGCAACAGAGTGAGACTCCATTTAAAAAACAAAGAAGAAAGAAGCTCTTTGTTTCAGCTAGAAGCAGCCACTCACACCTGTAATCCCAATACTTTGGGAGGCCGATGCGGGTGGATCATGAGGTCAGGAGTTCAAGACCAGACTGGCCAAAATGGTGAAACCCTGTCTCTACTAAATTAGCCAGGTGTGGTGGCAGGCACCTGTAATCCCAGCTACTTGGGAGGCTGAGGCAGGAGAATTGCTTGGAACTGGGAGGCAGAGGTTGCAGTGAGCTGAGATCATGCCACTGCTGCATTCCAGCCTGGGTGACAGAGCAAGACTCCATCTCAAAAATAAACAAATAAAAAAGATTTGGGTGGGGACACAGAGTCAAACCATATCAACTCATTTTTCCAGTAACAGAGGCAGGAGTATTCTTTGAATCCGGGAATTTGAGACTAGTCAGGGCAACACGGTGAGACTTTGTCTCTATAAAAAATTAAATATAATTAAGGAAAAAATAGTAAAAATATCTATATATGAGGGATGAATTCTGTCCCATTCCTACTGTACCTAGATTCCCCCAGAGAGATTTCATCCTTCTTATTCTTCAGGAGACAGAGCCAAAGATCCCATCTTCCGAAGCTGCTTCCTGCTGAACAGGGTTGCCATCCTTGCCTAATTTTGAGGGCCCTGAAATCTCTCACTTGCTGTTTTAGAGACCTGTAAAAACTGGGTTCCTCCTGGGATGGTGTGGACTGGAATATTTGGGGCATTATTGGCTTGATTCAGAACTGTTGAAGCCTGGAAGACATAAACTTTAAGCATCTGTACCCCTGCTGAATATAACAAACAATTATTTTATTTTATTTATTTATTTATTTATTTTGAGACAGAGTCTTGCTCTGCCGCCCGGGCTGGAGTGCAGTGGCCGGATCTCAGCTCACTGCAAGCTCCGTCTCCCGGGTTTCCGCCATTCTCCTGCCTCAGCCTCCGGAGTAGCTGGGACTACAGGCGCCCGCCACTTCGCCCGGCTAGTTTTTTTGTATTTTTAGTAGAGACGGGGTTTCACCGTGTTAACCAGAATGGTCTCGATCTCCTGACCTCGTGATCCGCCCGTCTCGGCCTCCCAAAGTGCTGGGATTACAGGCTTGAGCCACCGCGCCCGGCCAAACAATTATTTTAAAAATCAAATAGTACCCAGTGATAACTAATACAATGCTTAAGCCCAGTTTAACAATGCTTGTAAAAATAAATTTGAAGGCATTTGAAATCTAAGTGAATTGGCTGGAAAACCAGTCTCCTGCTGTCTAAAACATAAAGCAAGTGGATTTTTAATAAGCAGCATTGTTTTTCTCTTTTTTTCTTTTCTTTTTTTTTTTTTTGAAACAGCGTCTCATTCTGTTGCCCAGGCTGGAGTGCAGCAGCGCAATCTCAACTCACTGCAACCTCTGCATCACAGGCTCAATCAATTCTGCCTCAGCCTCCCAAGTAGCTGGGTTTACAGGCTTATACCACCATGCCCGGCCAATTTTTTTTTTTTTTTTTTTAAGTAGAGACAGGGGTTTCACCCTCTTGGCCAGGCTGGTCTCAAACTCCTGACCTCAGGTGATCTGCCTGCCTCAGCCTCCCAAAGTGCTGGGATTACAGGTGTGAGTCACTGCCCCCAGCCAACAGAGGCATTTTTATGGAAACAGGGCAAAAACAAATATTAATGGTGGGCATAATCTATCCAGAGAATATTAGTTTGGATTTGTAGCCTGGAAAGAATTTAAGATCTAGTCCAAATTGCAGAAAATAATGCAAAAAAAAAGAAAAAGAAAAACCCTCAAAAACGACAGACAAGGCTAGAATCTAATAGCAGGTGTATGATAATGTTTTTCTCTCTAGTCTCTCCTTTTTATTAAAAACAAATTGTGGATCAATTTATTTGCAAAATAAATCTTAGTCTTACTGTTCTTGGCCTGATTATTTGCATAAAGTGCACCAATAATAATTATTTGCCTTATAGGCTCTCTTAAACTGGCTTTGCTGAAACTTTTTCCATAGGGAATCTCAGATTTAGACTTTTTAAAGCCTCAAGCCCAGCCTCAAATTCATCTGTTTCTGCAAATACGTGTATGAATTGGGTGAATTCCTCTCCTCTGGAGGTCCCAAGATAACTTAGGGTTCTTGGGCCATTAGAAAGAGACATTTTTTACTTACCAGGTACAGAGACTGCATAGACCAAGTAGGATGCCAGTCTTCCCCAAGGGGCTTTTATCAGTTCTTGGAGTCAACCTCAATGTTTTTTAAATCAGTCTAAAAGCATAACATTTCAGTCAAAACCTGGGTGAAATAACCAGTCTCCAACTGTGTATTGTTACAAAAGAAAATAGATTCTTATACTTACTGTTTTTTGGTGGGGTGGTGGTTTTGTTTGTTTATTTTTAGATGAGGTCTTGCTCTGTCACCCATGCTGGAGTGCAGAGGTATGATCATAGCTCACTACAGCCTCAAACTACTGGGCTCCTTGCCCTTGCCTCCCAAATAGCTGGAACTATAAGCACATGCCACCACATCAGGCTAATTTTGAAATTATTTTTTGTAGAGATAGAGTCTCACTATGTTGCCCAGGCTGGTCTCAAAGTCTTTATCTCAAGTGATTCTCCTGCCTTGGCCTCCCCAAGTGTTGGGATTACAGGTGTGAGCCAGTATGCCAGGTCCATATTTCCCTTTTGCAGCACTTGATCTTAGCTCCATGAATCCAGTTGCTTCTGTGTTTTGTCATGTTTGTTATTCCTTCTCAGCCTCTAGAAAGGATCCTCTTCAATACCAAATCCTTGAATTACTGGGGTTCCTAGATGTATTAGTCTGCACTCGCACTGCTATGAAGAAATACCAAGACTGAGTAATCTATAAAGAAAAGAGGTTTAATCGGCTCATGGTTCCATAGGCTATACAAGAAGCATGGCAGGTTCTGCTTCTGAGGAAGCCTCAGGAAACTCACAATCATGGCAGAAGGCAAGCAGGGGCAAGCACGTTTTACATCGCCAGAGCAGGAGTGAGAGAGAGGGGGGAGGTGCTTCACACTTTGAAACAAGCAGCTCTCAGGAGAAGGCTACCATGAGAACAGCACCCAAGGGATGGTGCTAAACCATTCGTGGTCCAGGCACAGTGGCTCATGCCTGTAATCCCAGCACTTTGGGAGGCCAAGGAAGGTGAATCACTTGAGGTTGGGAACTCGAGACCAGCCTGGGAAACATGGTGAAACCCCGTCTCTACTAAAAATACAAAAACTAGCCAGGCGTGGTGGCACACACCTGTAATCCCAGCTACTCAGGAAGCTGAGGCATGAGAATCACTTAAACCCGGTGGGCAGAGGTTGCAGTGAGCCAAGATCGTGCCACTGCACTCCAGCCTGGGAAACAGGGCAAGACCCTGTCTCAAAAATAAATAAAATAAAAAAGGATCTCATAAAGGATCTACCCTTATGATCCAATCACCTCTCACCAGGTCCCTTCTGCAACACTGGAGATTACAGTTAGACATGAAATTTGGGTGGGGACATAGATCCAAACCATGGGGATCTGTCCCAAGCCCATTTCTCTATTTACCCTCAGAATAGTTCTCAACCTTTCCAGGCCATGAGGTAGTACCACTCAGGACTGCTTTTGATGCACACAACAGGCTTAACCACATAAGGGTTATTTTTCTGTAATTGTTGCCAGAAAAGAGGTCCTGACCCAGACACCAAGAGTGGGTTCTTGGACCTTGTGCAGGAAAGAAGTCATGGTAAGTCACAGAGTATAGTGAGAAGAGAAGGTTTATTAAAAGCTACTTAGTTACAGAGTAGGGCGTCCTCAGAAAGCAAGAGGAGAAATGTCTCATCTTTGTTTTAAATTTTTCTTATATAGGGTCTTACCTATATAAAAGTTAAGCTATATCTACCTGTCGGGGGCTGACAGTGTCACAAAATATATTAGTCTGTGGACTTAAAGAAAACTATTCTTGGCATTTTAGTGCATAAGTACATCAAAGCATGACTACAGTCTGTTTTTTTTTTTTTTTTTGAGATGGAGTTTCACTCTTGTCTCCCAGGCTGGAGGGCAATGGCGCCATCTCAGCTCACTACAGCCTCTGCCACCCAGGTTGAAGCTATTCTCCTGCCTTAGCCTCCTGAGTAGCTGGAATTATAGGTGCCCACCACCACACCCGGCTAATTTTTTTATTTTTAGTAGAGATGGGGTTTCACCATGTTGGCTAGGCTGGTCTTAAACTCCTGACCTCAGGTGATCCACCCACCTCAGCCTCCCCAAAGTGCTGGGATTACAGGCGTGGGCCACTGCACCCAGCCAACTATAATCATTTTAAAAGCATATATTGTTTTGCAACACCAGGACATGTGGACATTTTTTCTGTCATAGTTTATCCTTGCAGGCATTGTTAAGCTGTTTCCTCAGCTGTAAACATCATATAACCACAGGTCATGATAGACAAGAAATGTGCCTTGCCAGTTTTAAGATGGAGTTAATTTTAAAATGGTGCCACTCTGGCTCTCCTATGCTCCTGCTTCTCTGACATGATGACATGCAATCCAGAGGTAGGCAGTTCAGGGTGAGTATGGTGGAGCCTTCAGTCCCAGGTTCATTCCAACTCTTCACTCTGCTGGCTTTAGTATGTGGCTTAGCGCCTGTATTAGGCCATATTTGCATTGCTATGAATACCTTAGACTGGGTAATTTATAAAGAAAAGAGGTTTAGTTGGCTCACGGTTCTGCAGGCTGTACAGGAAGCACGGCACCAGCATCTGCTCAGCTTCTGGGGAGACCTCAGGGAGTTTTTACTCACGGTAGAAGGCAAAGGGGGAGCTGTCAGGTCACACGGTGAGAGTGGGAGGAAGGTGGGGAGGTGCCACACACTTTTAAATGACCAGATCTCGCAAGAGTTCATTCACTGTCACAAAGACAGCACCAGGGAGATGGTGCTAAGCCATTTATGAGCGATCCACACCCACAATCCAATCACCTCCGACCAGGCCCCTCTTCTAACATTGGGGATTACAATGCAACTTGAAATTTAGAGGCGATAACATCCAAACTATATCAGTGCTCAAGCTCACAGATGGCTGCTACCCTTAAGCTTCATGTCTGTACCTGAAATCACTTGTACATCTACACCACCAATCTTAATTCATTTATTTATTCAACAAATATGTATTGACAACCTACTCTGTGCCAACACTCTTCTGGCCCTGGAATACAGAAGTAAAAAAAATAAAATAAGGCCGGGTGCGATGGCTCACACCTGTAATCCCAGCACTTTGAGAGGCCGAGGCAGGTGGATCACCTGAGGTCAGGAGTTCAAGACCAGCCTGACCACCCCATCTCTACTAAAAATACAAAAACATTAGCTGGGCGTGGTGGTGGGCACCTGTAATCCCGGCTATTCAGGAGGCTGAGGCAGGAGAATTGTTTGAACCTGGGAGGCAGAGGTTGCAGTGAGCCGAGATCACACCATTGCACTCCAGTCTGGGCGACAACAGCAAGACTCCGTCTCAAAAAGAAAAAAAATAAAAATCCCTGATCCCTGTTCTTGTGGAGCTTATATTCAATTGGAGAAAACAGAAAGTAAGTAAGATAAACAAGTGAAAAATGGAGTATAAGTGGTGAAAAGTGTTACAGAGAAAAATAAATAAAAGGGAACTGGAAGGATGGTGGGGCATCTGGTAATTTTAGACAGGGTGGTCAGGGAAGACCTCACTGAGGAGGTTACTTCTGAGTAGAGAACCGAAGGAAGTGGTGGGAAAGCCATTTGGATTCTTGAAGAAAGAGCGTTCTAAACACGGGGAAGAATAAATGTAATAGGATGTGCCTGGTTTGTTCAAAGAAGGGTGCAGAAGCCATCATGGCAAGAGTGGAGCAGGTGAGAATAGAGTGCAGGTCAGATGAGGTCAGGAAGGGCAAACAGAGGACAGATCCCACAGGATTTCTACAAATCCTTCATAAGGATTTGGCTTCACTGTGAGAGTAAAGGGAAGCCTTTGAGAATTTTTGACAAGGAAGTGGCATAAACTGACCTACAGCTTAACAAGATGGCTTTCATGGCTGTGCTGAGAATAGCAGAAGCAGAGAGACCAGCCAAGAGACCACTGCAATAATCCAGTTTAGAGGTGATGGTGAGTTAGACCAGGGTGATGGCAATGGGGGTAATGAGGGGTGATAGAATTCTGGATATATTTTGAGGGTGGAACCGACAGAATTTACTGATGTGGGATGTGAAAGAGAAAAGACAAGGATAAATCTGAAGCTGGAAGGATGAAACTGACATTTACAAGATGGGGAAGACTGGAGGTGAAGCAGATTTGGGGGAAAATATCAAGATTTCTGTTTTGATTATGAGAAACTGACATGTGGGCGGGGCGCGGTGGCTCAAGCCTGTAATCCCAGCACTTTGGGAGGCCGAGACGGGCGGATCACGAGGTCAGGAGATCGAGACCATCCTGGCTAACACGGTGAAACCCTGTCTCTACTAAAATACAAAAAATTAGCCGGGCATGTTGGCGGGCACCTGTAGTCCCAGCTACTCGGGAGGCTGAGGCAGGAGAATGGCGTGAACCCGGGAGGCAGAGCTTGCAGTGAGCTGAGATCCAGCCACTGCATTCCAGCCTGGGCGACAGAGCGAGACTCCGTCTCAAAAAAAAAAAAAAAAGAGAAGCTGACATGTCTACGAAACATCCGAGGGCAAGTGTTGAACAGACAGTTGCATCTACAAGTCAGAAATCCGGAGAGAGGTCAAGGATAGACATAAATTTGGGAACCAACAGCAGAGAGAAGATATTTAAAGTCATGAAACTGAATCAGAAACTTAAGGGAATTAGTGTAGAGAGTAAAGAGAAGAAGTCTAAGCACTTAGTATGCATGGGGACTCTGGAGAGCAGCAGTCAGGAGGTGAGGAGGAACCAGCAAAGGAGCCTGAAAAAGACCAGATAGGTAGGTGGAAAATCAGGAAGAGTGTGTGAGATTCTGGAAGTCAAGTAAGTAAAGTGTTTCAAAGTGAAGAGAAGATATGACTGACTACGTGGTATGAGATGAGGACTAAAAATTGGCCATTGGATTTAGCAATGTGAGGTTCCTTGGTCATGTGGGTAAAAGCAGATTCAGGAAAGTGGTGGGGAAGACACCATGAGGATGAAATGCCAAATTCAACAAGAACAACTAAAATCTATGGAATAAAATTCACAGGGTAGACAAAAAAACAAAAACAAAAATCCTCAATGAAAGAACAATTACTGGCCGGGCGCGGTGGCTCAAGCCTGTAATCCCAGCACTTTGGGAGGCCAAGACGGGCGGATCACGAGGTCAGGAGATCAAGACCATCCTGGCTATCACGGTGAAACCCCGTCTCTACTAAAAATACAAAAAACTAGCCGGGCGAGGTGGTGGGCACCTGTAGTCCCAGCTACTTGGGAGGCTGAGGCAGGAGAATGGCGTAAACCCGGGAGGCGGAGCTTGCAGTGAGCTGAGATCCGGCCACTGCACTCCAGCCTGGGCGACAGAGCGAGACTCCGTCTCAACAAAAAAAAAAAAAAAAAAGAACAATTACTTCAATCAACAACTTTAACAAATATTTAGTGTTTATCATCTATGTGCCAAGTGATATTCAAAAAATTCATTGGCAATTCAGTGACAAAGAAAACAAAGTACCTACACTTATGGAGCAGATATTCTATTGGGGTAAAGAGACAATAAACAGCTAAACAAATATACAATGTGTCAGTTACTAAGTGCTTTAAAAATCATACAGAACAGAAAGAGGATAGACAGTGGGGGCAAGTGGGGTGGCAAACTACTTTAGATAAGGTGATCATCAAGGCCTCTCAGATTTATTAGTGGGAAGCTCATCTTATATCAGTTAGAATTGGGATCTTTGAAAAGACCTGTTAAATATATATATATATACACGGGCCGGGCACAGTGACTCACGCCTGTAATCCCAGTACTTTGGGAGGCCGAGGCGGGCAGATCACAAGGTCAGGAGATCGAGACCATCCTGGCTAACACGGTGAAACCCCGTCTCCACTAAAAATACAAATATATATATATATATATTTCTGATGGCAAGTCTGAGTAAATACAAGAGAAGTGACAAGTTAATTATCTTTGGCACAAAGATGATTAGGGAATAGAAACTATTATGTTCACTATTACGTCCCCCAAATTTAAAATCTACATAAAATGCATGATTTTCTAGAAAAAAAAGACAAAGTGCCAAAATTGACTGGAGAAATAGAAAACTTGAGAAGAACAAAAGAAAATACAAAAATTGGTTTAAGGCTGACTGTGTTAGATTTATGTTTATGATCAGGTCTAAAGACCGGCTGGTTTCTCAGGCCAATACTATCAAAGCTTTAAGGTACAGGTAAGTCTTGCCTTATATAACTTGTTCAGAGAAAAGGCAAAGAAGGAAATAGTCCCAATTTATTCTTTATTTTAGGGTGAAAACTGGCCCAGGATATCACAAACACAAAACCAAAATAAAACATAGGCCTATCTTCTTTGTGAAAATAAATGTAAAGATCCTAAGTAAATGACTAATAAACCATATGTAGCAGTAGTTCCAGAGAACACACCTCAAGCCCAAGGAGAATGTATCATAGAAGGCCACAATGGTTTGGCATTAGCAAATCCATTGATATAATTTACTACATTAACAAGTTAAAGGAGGGGAACGCCTAGTTAATGAAACTAAATACCCACCACTGATGAAAACTCTCACAAAAATAAGACAAGAAATTTATTTGACATATTAAAGGATATCTGCCAGAAGCCTAACAGAAAGAGCAGAAGAGATGATGGCAGACGTCCGCCTGAAGGTAATCTCCACTTTGGCTTCAAGAGCCTCCAGTCTGTCTCTGCTGGTTCCAAAGGACGC
>NC_045453.1:44501264-44553771 GCF_002776525.5 Piliocolobus tephrosceles | reverse complement strand
TGAAGCCAGGCAGAGATCCACTTCCATTTCCATTGTGTCCATTGTGTGTCGGTAAAGAGGAAACAAATGGGAAACCCCCAGTCCAAATTTCCAAAGAGCACCCCCTTAGGGTGCCTCCTAGCCAATTTAAAAACCTCACAGCTTGAACAAGACCTTAGGAGGAAGCGGTTAATTTTCCTTTCCACTGTGGCGTGATTGACCTCAGCAATTTCTGCCAGCGGCTAGGCAAGTGGTCCGAAATTTACATACAAGGCTTTTGGGCCTTAGGCTCTCGTCCCTATACTCCCTCTCTCCCCGCTCTCCCCACCCCCTCCCTTCCTGCCCAGACTCCTCCTCCTCCCCCCATCCGGACTCCTCCTTCCTCTTCCTTACCTACTAGTAATCCACTCGGTCCCATGCCTCCTTCGGGGCCCCCAACTGGCTGTCTTGAGTCCCCTATCTCTGCCCACACCCTCCTACAGTGTTAGCACCTTTGCGAGAGGTGGCTGGGGCGGAGGGGGTAGTCAGAGTACATGTCCCTTTTTCATTGGCCGATCTTTCCAAAATTGAGAAGCGTTTAGGTGATTTCTCAGCTAATCCTACCATATACATAAAGGAATTTAGACACCTTTGTCAGGCCTATGACTTAACTTGGCATGACCTCCAGGTTATCCTAACCTCTACCCTAAACTGACTGAGGTTCTAACCCAGTATACCCGGTTAGATCCAGCCTCCCCCACAGGGGCCACCATTTTGGCGTCTTATTTCATTTCCCAATCAGCTCCTGACATTCATAAAAAAACTTCAAAAGGTAGAGGATGGTCCTCAGACACCAATACAAGACCTGGTTAAATTAGCCTTTAAGGTCTATAACTCCAGAGAGGAGATGGCAGGCTCGCCTTGAACAGAAGTTACAGCTCCTAGCAGCGGCTTTACAGCCCAGTCGTAACCCCAGACCAGAGAGCACACACCCCTCAGACTCCAAAGCTACAAAAGGAGCCTGCCTGCTATAAGTGTGGCAAGGCAGGACACTATGCCAACAGGTGTCCGCAAGGTCCCCGAGTCCCAACGCAGCCTTGCTATAAGTGCAAGGCATCGGGACATTAGGCCAGTGAATGTCCTAACCCTCGTCCACCAGCAACCCCCTGCCCTGCTTGCCAGCAGGGAGGAAACTGGAAGTCTGATTGCCCCACCCTGAGAACAGGTGCCGCGCCTCTACGTGACCCCCTTTCCCAGGATCCTGGGAGCTCCTTCCAGCTCCTACATCTGGACGATGACAACTGAAGGTACCGAGACTCGGGGACCCCCATCACCCTCGCCGAGCCATGGGTAACTCTCCTGGTAGCGGGTAAGACAATTAATTTTTTAATCAACAGCGAGGCTACCTATTCTGTTTTGCCGTCCTTCTCTGGACCTAGCCTTCCATCCAATATCTCTGTAGTAGGAGTAAGTGGAAAGCCATCCACTCCACGAAAAACTCCACCCCTTAATTGCTGCCTGGCCAACAATTACTTTGCGCAGTCGTTCCTCATTCCCAGCTAAAAAGGGCCCCTACCGAAAGCAATCAGTGGAAATCAGTTTGGCTTTCCCCCACTCGCCTCAAACTTACTAAATTTTCTTAACTATCTCATACTCCCCAACCTTGCCAGGACTATCCTTCTGGGTTTTGCCCATATTCCAACAAATGCTTCCATTCCTCATTCCTATACTAATACTGTGCCTTATTTTATTTTTCATCCGTGCGTCCAAATACCAACCATGGGCCCTGACCTTAACGACGCCCCTTAACAGCAGGAAGTAGCCAGACAGACCACGGCGCCCCTTTATCACTATTATCAATAAAAGGTTGGACTGTTTGGATGAACCGAGGCAAGATGGTGCACTTCCGGGTTCTTGATCCCCCCCCACCCCCAACTCTTCGCGCGCCCGAAAATGCAGCCGGCGCCCAGGGAGGGTGCAGACCAACTGGGCATGCGCCAGGTGACGTCAATCCGAAGAGACCAAGATTTACCTGGTCGCACCTGTGGAACGCCCCTGACACGCCTATGCCCCACCTATTGCCCTCCCACTCCTAGAAAAGCCGCTCACCGCCATTGAGCCACGCGGCCCTCTTACAGCCCCAGTCCTGTCGGGATGTCGGGACTGTGGGAGGTCCGTCCGAGAGCCCCACGGGAGGACTCTGCCGGCCTCCTTCGCCAGAGGCCGACAGACTTCTCCCGCACACCTTAGGTTACCAAAATAAACCAGCAGTTTTGCTGTTACACTTGCCTACCCGCTGGTTCTTTTGCGCCCGCTCGGCTGGTCTTAGAAAAACAAGACAATTAGAAGCTTTTCCGCTAAAGTCAGGAACAAGATAAGGATGACCACCAGTCAGCATTAGGCTTCCAAACCTAACCCATGCAATGACAAGAATTAGAAATTAGTTATAAAAATTAGAAACAAAGAAATAGAACTCTATATATCTCATTCTCAAAACGTCTAAGAACATTAAGTGGATAAGTATTAGAATTAATGAGGGCTCAGTAAGATGACTGGTTATAAGACTAATGAAAATCATATGTTTATCTTTAATAAACAACAATGAATTACAAAATACAAGTAATTAAAATCACAAAATACCTTGAAATAATCCAGTTAAGCTATGCATAGACTCTACATGAAGAAAAGCAGACCAGGTGCAGTGGCTCATGCCTGTAATCCCAGCACTTTGGGAGGCTGAGGTGGGAGAATCACATTAGCCCAGGAGTTCGGAACCAGCCTGGGCAACAACAAAGTGAGACCCTGTCTCTACAAAAAATAAAACTGTTTGGACGAACCGAGGCAAGATGGTGCACTTCTGGGTTCTTCATCCCCCACCCCCAACTCTTCCCGCGCGCGCGAAAAGGCAGCCGGCGCCCAGGAAGGTGCAGACCAACTGAGCATGCGCCAGGTGACGTCAATCTGAAGAGACCAAGATTTACCTGGTCGCACCTGCGGAACGCCCCTGACACGCCCATGCCCCACCTATTGCCCTCCCACTCCTAGAAAAGCCGCTCTCCGCCATTGAGCCACGCAGCCTTCTCACAGCCCCAGCGGCCTTCTTGCAGCCCCACTCCTGTCGGGATGTCGGGACTGTGGGAAGTCTGTCCGAGAGCCCCACCGCGGGGGGACTCTGCCGGCCTCCTTTGCCGGAGGCCGACAGACTTCTCCCGCACACCTTAGGTTACCAAAATAAACGTGCAGTTTTGCGCCTGACCTTTGCCTACTTGCTGGTTCTTTTGCGCCGGCTCGGCTGGTCTTAGAAAAACAAGACAAAAACAAATTAGCCAGGCATGGTGGTGCATGCCTGTGGTCCCAGCTACATGAGAGGCTGTGGCAGGAGGATCACTCGAGGCTGCAGTGAACTGTGTTCATGCCGTTGTGCTCCAGCCTGGGTGACAGAGTGAGATACTGTCTAAAAAAAACAAAAACAAAAACAAACAAAAAAAAACACAGTACAAAGTTTTACTGAGAGTCACAAAGGAATGCCTAAACAATTAACAAAAACATGGTCAGTCATGGTGGTTCATGCCTGTAATCGCAGCACTGTAGGAGGCCGAGGCGGGCAGATCACCTGAGGTCAGGAGTTGGAGACCAGCCTGACCAACATTGTGAAGCCCTGTCTCTACTAAAAATAGAAAAATTAGCCAGGCATGGTGGCCCACCCCAGTAATCCCAGCTACTTGGGAGGCTGAGGCATGAGAATCCCTTGAACCTGGGAGGCAGAGGTTGCAGTGAGCTGAGATGGTGCCACTGCACTCCAGCCTGGGCAACAGATGAGACAGAACTCTGTCTCAAAAGTAAAGTAAAATAAAATAAACAAACAAAACAACAATAATTACAGAAACATGTCATGTTCACAGGTGAAAAGAATCAATATCGTAAAGATAATGGATTCCCACAAATTGATGATTGAAAACAGTGCAATACCAATCAAATACCACCAAGATTTTTAAATAGAACTTCACAAGAAGATTGCAAAATTCATATGAAAGAGAACATGTATAAGGATAACTAAGGACAATTTTTACAAGAAGAACAAGGGCCCATCAAATGTTTAAAATATACAATAAAGCCAGAGTAATGAGAAAGGTGATATTTGTATAAGAATGAAGAAATCAGTGGAAAGAATAGAGCAAGCAATAGACCCATGTTGGTCCTTTCTACATGGGAATGGAACAGATGGCAAAAATGACATTTTATACCCATGGGAAAGGATAGGCTAGTTAGACAAAAAGTTTTGGGGAAAATGGATACTTTTTGAGAAAAAGTAAAGCTAAGTATCTCACAATATATAAAACTAATCCCAAATGAAATCTTGGTGGTAGAAAGGCTTTCTTAAGCAAAATTTAAAATGCAATAATCAGCGGGGTGCAGAGGTTCACGCCTGTAATCCCAGCACTTCGGGAGGCCGAGGCGGGAGGACTGCTTGAACCCAGGAGTTTGAGACTAGCCTGGGCAACACAGCAAGACTCTACAAAAAAAATGCGAAAGTTAGCTGGGCATGGCAGTGTGTGCCTATAGTCCCAGCTACTTGGAAGGCTGAGGTGGGAGAATCTCTTGAACCTAGGAGTTTGAGGATGCAGTGTTATGATCACACCACTGCACTCCAGCTTGGGTGACAGAGTGAGAGCCTGTCTCCAGAAAGAAAAAATTAAAAAAAAAAAAAATCACAAGAACACAAAACTATCTATTAATATCTATTGATCTATCTATCTAGCATGTGTGTGTAAACAAGCAAAACCTGGAAGGACAGACTTTGTTCTGTACACTTTAAACCAATAGTAGAGCTTAAATTTGGTGAGGAGGGAAAGAATTGCAGGGGAGTGAAGGTGACATTTTTCTACACAGAGTTTTTTTTTTAATAAGAAGACATTCCAAGATAATTTACGTAATTAAATTTTTAAATGACCTCTTTATTATTATATAAATATGTGGCAGGAAAATTAATAGGGAACATTTATTTTCTTTCTTAGATATTTTCAGCATTTTTTCCTCTGATAAATCTGTATTTTTTAGTAGCCAGAAAAAATGCACCAACGTGGTTTCCATTCTGAAATTATTTTTAATGGTGTTTGGCTCAACCAGCAGAATGATCCAGGCTCATCCGTGTCCTGGCCCAGGGCCCAGGCTCTCTCCCTGGCAGCCAGCGAGGTGCTCTTGCCAGAGCTATCCCAACTGCTGCCTCCCTGGCTGCCAGCATCACCTTGGCTACCTGCAGAGACACTCCTGCCACTGCCTCGCTGGGGGGAGAGCTCCCTCCTGTTGCAATGCTGATTAATATAAGATGAGTGGAAAAGCAAATGGAGGGCAAATACAGAGGGCCAGGCCGTGCAAAGGAGAAGTCTGTTTCTGCAGCATTGATACCAGGTTCCACATCAATCTCTCTGAATAATCTGGCCCTCGCAGTTTCTCTTTGGAGAAATTTGAGATACGTTTCCCAGCAGCTGGGTCAAAGGGCCTTTGGATGCAGCACCTCATTGCATATCCTTTCCCACCTGCACTGGGTTGCAGACCATGTGGGGCACCTCATCTCTCCCCTACCTCAAGGGGTCTTCTCTGCAGAAGTTTACAGAATGGCTTTAGCTTTCTCTGCCCCTCTATGTCCCCTACAACGTATTCTAGTAACTCAGTCCTGGGCCCTCCTGGCTCAAGGGAAGTCTATATGTCCATGAGTGGTTGCAGGAGGGTCAACCCAGCAGACTTACTGAATCACCTTTTCAGATTTGGTGCCTTCTTCCAGGTCTCTTGCCTGGGACCTTCATGTGCGTAAAAGTCTCTTTTGCTGTTTTATTTGAAGCATAGAATTGTAGCCTGAGTCTTTCCTCAGTTTATTTTGTGATAGATCCTCCTTACCAAGTGTTTATCGTGGTGCCAGTGTATGTGTTGGGGGAGGGGGGTGATTCTAAAGAACACTGCTTGTGAGTCACGCTGCTCTGTTAATAAACCTGTTATGCAGGAAAACCCAGCTGAAAGGCAGATCCGAGCTGCTCACTCCCAGCTGTCAGTAAGTGGATACAATGGCCTTTTCATTGGGTATGAATTTTAGTCTATTATATTTTCTTTAGAAACTAAAGTCAGCTGATGAGAAGTTAAAGTAATGCTGAGTTTGTTTCATAAGAAATAAAAACTCGACTCAGGAGGACTGCAGCCATTATTTGTGGCTCAAATTCTCTAAATTTCATCTGAAAAGTTGATATTCCAGATTCCTTACATCTCTCCAAGATGCCTAGCATCTTATACACACAAAGATAGGGGAGTTTTACTCAGCAAAAAAAATATTTATTTTCCTTTTTTTTTTTTTTTGGAGACAATACTTATCTTTTCAACCTCATTAATTTTTATGATGGGTAAAATTTTTTCATTATATTAGTCAAAAAGACTCTGGACTGAATAAAGTATAGCACCCAAACCATTTAAAATGGCTTCCTGGCTGGGAAGACACTGCAGTCATCTCAGGGAAGTTTCTGGCCTTGGGAAAAACACATGACCATTCAAGAAGGGAAACTCAAGAATCCAGGCCTTGCGCGCTGCTCTTTTTTCTCTGAAAGCTTTTGGAAGTGGAGCCACACTTTATTTACCGAATATGCACTTCTTGTTTCTTGTAACCATAGTGCTCCAGTTGAGTGTGTCTTATGTCAGACTACTGCTGAGCCAATATTTATCATTTTAGAAATTTCCATGAGTCATAAAACAAACCTGCAACCCTCTTGCTGTACCGTCTATGGGTGTTTCTTTCCTAGAGTTGTTTAAAGTAAAAAGAAAAAATGCTGAACCTAGAATCCAACACTTGACATTTATCAGAACACTTATATACTTTCTCCTGCGTGGAGGCTGCTTCTCTGAAATTTCAAAAACCATTCAGCTCACATCCAAGGTGTGCTGCCTGCTGCCTGAGGTGCCCTGCCTACCCAGGACTCCAAAATCCTCTCCAGAGGGCCAGGTCTGGGCTGAGAAAGAAAGGAAGCTTTAGAGGTTTGCAGAGAGGAAGTGACTCACTGGCTCAAGGGGTGGGAGGGAAGGCTTTCCACAGGATAGAGAATAAAAATGAGCAAGCAATTCCTTCCACCTCCAGCGTGGAAATTTTTACTAGGGGACCACCTCTTAATGACTGGGCCTGAATTTAGTGACCACTCACCTCCACTCCCACTTCCAAAAAGAAAAGTAAAGAAAAAGAAAAAAAAAAAAAAAGCAGGACCCATTGTAAGATGTGACAAGTTTGCCTCATTTACAAATAAGGATGTTGAAGCTAATGCTGTTTGCTCCCTTTGTGTCAATCAGCTCCCTTTCCCCAGACATGGATAGTTGGGAGAACCACATTAAGTCTACAATCTAGAAAACTACAGCAATTTATTGCTTTTGCCATAAAAAAAAAAAAAAAAAAACCCTCTAGAGCCCTGTTTTGTCTAGAGCCCAAGGCCTAGAGTTTATAAATCAAAATTTAAGAGCCTGCCTTAATATTACTAGAACAGGATACTTCACAAAGTGCTAAGACTGTGCCAGGCACTCAGTATCTCTTCTGTGGAGTTCAAGCATCACCTTTTAGAGCTCTAAACTAAAGAGGTCAAATTAGTCAACATCTTGAGTTTACAGGTGAACCAGCATTGGTGAACCAGTAAACCAGTATTCGTCCATGGCCTGTTAGGAATTCGGCGAGTGAGCATGACCACCTGAGCTCCACCTCCCGTCAGATCAGCGGTGGCATTAGATTCTCATAGGACTGGGAAACCTATTGTGAACTGCTCATGCAATGGATCTAGGTTGCACGCTCCTTGTGAAAATCTAATGCCAGATGATCTCACATGGAACAGTTTCATCCTGAAACCACCGTGCCCCCACCATCCCCCTGCCGCCCATCTGTGGAAAAATTGTCTTCCACAAAACCAGTCCCTGATGCCAAAAATGTTGGGGAACTCTGATCTAGAGTTGAAGACCTCACCGAAGGACTGGTAATGGAAATACTGGAGCAAAACAGTTACAGTAAAAGGCACTCAAATTTCAAATCATGACCATTGGCCTTTGGCTATCTGTTTTTGGTGTTTGTTTTCCTTGAATACAACTCAGAGTTCCCTCATCAGGAAGAGCTGGGTTTCTTTGGCTGAACCATCATTTGACATCCCTCCTCCTACTCCCAAGAAGACAGGAAAATTTGGAAGTAAGCCAGAGCAGATCCCAAAAAAATAAAAAAACAAAAAGGAAACCCATTACATATCTACATCTATCTTATTATGTATCTTGGTCCATAGGGTCTAATTTTTTTTGGTAGGAACATCAGGCATGCTCTTCCTCCAAATATCCAACTTTGAATAAACTCTCCAGCCATCTCTTCTATATTCATATTCGCCAACATAAGTGAGGAATGATGTCATTAACAAACACTCACTTCCTTCCTCTGTGGATGCTCCACTCATCAAAGATCTAGTAACATCTCCCTGGTGTGATCTGCTGCACCAGGTAGGATCCTGAGAATTCCCAAGGGAACCTGGGCCAAGTTTATCTTGGCATTTCTGTTTTCACTTGTGATCTCCTTATTCATCTTCATATTCCTGGTAGCTAACACGGCCACAGCTGGCACACAGTAGGACTTCAGGAAATATCCGTCAAATCTAAATGAAAAAATGTTCAATTAGATTTGACAGTGGCTTCCCATTGTGAATATAAACAAGATGCCCACCTGCATGTGTTGGTATCACCTCCATATCCCAGAAGGGCTTCAGCACTGCCCTGACATTACCTGGCAGCCTCTGAGGTGGGTGCTTTGCTGGTTCTGAGTTTTTCCTGCCTTACGGTAGCACTGGGTGAGGCAGAAGTCTGCAGAGAATAATGGGATGAGCTGGGGAAAAACGAGTCCCAACCAGACAGCTTGCCACAACCAGCCCATTGCTGTCTGTGACATGCTTTTTCCTCCTCTGTCACTTTCCTCCCTTTCTTAACCACCATGTGAACCAGTCCTTTCATTGTTTCTAAAGTGACTTATTCTGAGCTTTTAGAGCAGCTCTCTTGTTTTTACATGTTAAGGTTTAGAGTGAAATTTCTAGTCTTTTCATTCCTATCCTTCATGATTTTATGACTTGTGATTACACTCAATTCTACATGCTGAAGAGTCTGAACTCATTTCACCTATCTTTAAAAAATACTCCATTTCCTTGTTTGCCCCTTTCTGAATATTTTGTGGTTCATTTTTCTTTCTCCGGAAGTACAACAACCAGATGAGAAGTGTGAAAAGAATGTATCATGGAGGCTGGAGCGGTGGCTCACGCCTGTAATCCCAGCACTTTGGGAGGCCAAGGGAGGCAGACCATGAGGTGAGGAGATAGAAGCCATCCTGGCTAACACAGTGAAACCTCCCCGTCTGTACTAAAAATACAAAAAAATTAACCGGGCATGGTGGCAGGTGCCTGTAATCCCAGCTGCTTGAGAGGCTGAGGCAGGAGGATCGCTTCTACCCGGGAGGTAGAGGTTGCAGTGAGCTGAGATCGCACCACTGCACTCTAGCCTGGGCAATAGAGCGAGACTCCGCCTCCAAAAAAAAAAAAAAAAGAATGTATCATGCTTATGACAAATGGAAGACAACTTGGAGAGATCCCCAGGATATAGTGCTGAATGAATGAATAAAAACAAGCTGCAGTCCTGCATGTATTGCTCAGACCATTCGTATTTTATAAAATGCTCTATATTATAAAGTTCTGGAAGGTTCCGTGTTGATGAGAGGTGTGATGCCCACTGTGACCTTGATGTGTGTATGTGTATGTAAGGAACTATGGAACTATGGGACTGTTCATTTATCCTTGCACTGGATTTGCTTTTTAGAACATTTCCCAAAAGCTTTCCTGAAATATTTAATGTATTAGATGGGCTTCAGGGCAGTTCATGAGCTCCCTAAGATTATAGGCCAAAGTTTGTGAGTAGAAACAAATGTCCGTCTTTCTAGAGAGAGGGTTTATACTTTTGGTTTTTTTTTTGTTTTGTTTTGTTTTGTGTGTGTGTGTGTGTGTTTTTTGAGATGGAGTCTCTCACTGTCACCCGGGCTGGAGTGTAATGGTGCGA
Source organism: Piliocolobus tephrosceles (assembly GCF_002776525.5). NCBI lineage: Eukaryota > Metazoa > Chordata > Mammalia > Primates > Cercopithecidae > Piliocolobus > Piliocolobus tephrosceles. The sequence continues at coordinate 44,543,727 of NC_045453.1, read as the reverse complement.
TCTCGGCTCACTGCAACCTCTGCCTCCCGGGTTCACGCGATTCTCCTGCCTCAGCTTCCCAAGTAGCTGGGATTACAAGTGCACACTACCACATCTGGCTAATTTTTTGTATTTTTAGTAGAGACAGGGTTTCACTATGTTGGCCAGACTGGTCTCGAACTCCTGACCTCATGATCTATCCACCTTGGTCTCCCAAAGTGCTAGGATTACAGGCATGAGCCACCACACCCAGAGGATTTATAAGAATCCCAGGCCGGGAGCGGTGGCTCATGCCTGTAATCCCAGCACTTTGGGAGGCCAAGGTAGGCGGTCATGAGGTCAGGAGTTTGAGACCAGCCTGGCCAGCATGGCGAAACCGTATCTCTACTAAAAAATACAAAAACTTAGCCAGGTGTGGTGGTGCACGCCTGTAATCCCAGCTGCTTGGGAGGCTGGGGCAGGAGAATTGCTTGAGCCCGGGAGGCGGAGGTTGCAGTGAGCCGAGATTGTGCCACTGCACTCCAGCCTGGGCAACAGAGTGAGAGTCTGTCTCAAACAAACAAAGAATCCCAAAGGGAATATATATGGCCCAAGAGGGACTAAGAACCACTGGCTGAGATAACTGTACCACTTCATACTCTGTTTTCTCATGGTTTAACTCAAGAAGCATGCTATTATCTGAAAAACATACATAATTGGTCAATCTTTAATGTTATAAAATAGTGGCATATGACTTTCACTCTGCCATAAAGACTAATAGAGAAATCAATAATGTTACCATGTGGTACTGTATCCTTCCCACGAATATACTTAAATATATTTAGCCTTTTCCTAAAATAGATGCCAGGGCCCTTGGGGCTGTCTGATCCATCAGCACCAGGCTATGGGCAGTAAGGAATGTTCAGAATGTATTTTCTACAGCTTCTATTTGTTTTACTTTGCCAATTAACCTCATCTGTGGTGTTAAGCAAGTAACAAGACATACCTTATTTCTCTTGTTCAGCCTCACTCACAGGTGCTGTGTCATGTGGCCTGATGGTAAAGGGCTTGGGATCAGATCCTGTACTCCTCTGGGCTCCCAAGGAAAGTCTCTTCACCTTACCCCATCCGTGGGATGAGGCCAGTGATAATATCTACCTGTGGCAGTCACTACTGGTTATCTCCCAATATCCATTTTCCCCTTCTTCCTTAGTAAAGGAACAACAATGTCTTAGCCGCGCACACTGTGAGTTAGAGAACAGACCGTGTTTCCCAGCTTCCCTTGCAGCCATATGACTAAGTCCTGGTCAATGAGACAAAAGGAGAAATCCTATATAGTACAGGGTATGTGGTCTAGAAATATGGTATAAAAGTTTCCATGGTATAAGTTTCTGGAACCCTCCCTCCCTCCCTCCCTTCCTTCCTTCCTTTCCTTCCTTCCTCTGGAACCGTTCCTTCATTCCTTCCCTCCTTCCCTCCCTCCCTTCCTTCCCTCTTTCCCTCCTTCCCTCCCTCCCTCCCTTCCTTTCTTCCTTCCTTCCTCTGGAACCCCTCCCTCCCTCCCTCCCTCCCTTCTTTCCTTCCTTCCTTCCCTTCCTCTGGAACCCTTCTCTCTCTCTCTTTCTCTCTCTCTGTCTGACAGAGTCTCGTTTTGTTGTCTTCCAGGTCAAGCAATTCTCCTGCCTCAGCCTCCTGAGTAGCTAGGACTACAGGCACATGCCTGGCTCATTTTTGTATTTTTACTAGAGACAGGGTTTCACCATGTTGGACAAGCTGGTCTTGAACTTCTGACCTCAGGTGATCCACCCTCCTCAGCCTCTCAAAATGCTGGAATGATAGGTGTGAGTCATCCCCCCACCTGCCAGTTTCTGGGATCTTTCTATAAAAAAGGGGATGCTTATGCTGGGCAACATAGGGAGATCTTGTTTCCACACACAAAACATTTAAAAATTAGCTGGGTGCAGTGGTGTGTGCCTGTGGTCCTAGCTACTTGAGAGGCTGAGGTGGGAAGATTGCTTGAGCCTGGGAGGTTGAGGCTGAAGTGAGCTGTGATCGTGCCACTGCACTCCAGCCTGGGTGATAGAGTGAGATTCTGTCTCAAAAAAAAAAAAAAGGATGCCCTTTTTTAATCTTTTTTTCCTCCTTCTTACTGCCTAAAATGTGGAAGTAATAGCTGGTATTCTAGCAGTCATCCTGGACTATGAGGTAACCTTAGGAAGACAATCTATGCACAACAAAGCAACAGTATAGAAATTGGGGCCAGGTGTGGTGGCTCATGCCTATAATTCCAATGCTTTGGGAGGTGGAGGCAGGAGGATCATTTGAGTCTAAGAGTTCCAGACCAGGCTGGGCAATGTGGCAAGACTCTGTCTTTACACACACAGACACACACACACAAATTAGCTGGGCATGGTGGTGGTGTGAGCTTGTGGTCCCAGCTACTCAAGATTGGAGGATTGCTTGAGCCCAGGAAGTCAAGGCTGCAATGAGCCGTGTTTGTACAACTGCACTCCAGCCTGGGTGAGAGTGAGACCCTGGCTAAAAAAAAAAAAAAGAAATTGGGTTTTAACACTACCAAGTCAATATAACAAATCTGAATTGTTTGCCTCTGTACTTCTTCTATGTGTGAAGCACATACACACAAATGTAATAAAGCCTTAAGCCACTATTTTGTAAGTCTTTGTTACTTATAACCAAACACAACCCTTACTAAACTACCACTTCTTTGATTCATTTAAACTACTGCTGCTGCTGCTGCTTTTTTTTTTTTCTTTTTTTTTTTTTTTGAGACGGAGTCTCGCTCTGTCGCCTAGGCTCTAGTGTAATGGCATGATCTCCACACACTGACTGCAAGCTCCACTTCCCGGGTTCACGCCATTCTCCTGCTTCAGCCTTCTGAGTAGCTGGCACTACAGGCGCCCCCCCACCACGCTGGGCTAATGTTTTGTATTTTTAGTAGAGACGGGGTTTCACCGTGTTAGCCAGAATCGTCTCGATCTCCTGACCTCATGATCTGCCCGCCTTGGCCTCCCAAAGTGCTGGGATTACAGGTGTGAGCCACCATGCCCGGCCTTTTTTTTTTTTTTTTTTTTTAACTGAGAAGGAGTCTTGCTCTGTCACCCTAGAGTGCAGTGGCGCGATCCAGGCTCACGGCAACCTCCGCCTCCGTGGATCAAGCGATTCTCCTGCCTCAGCCTCCTGAGTAGCTGGGATTACAGGCACCCACCACTGCGCCCAGCTAATTTTTGTATTTTTAGTAGAGACGGGGTTTCACCACGTTAGTCAGGCTGATCCCGAACTCCTGACCTTAGGTGATCCGCCCATCTCGGCCTCCCAAAATGCTGGGATTCCAGGTGTGAGCCACCATGCTCGGCAAAATGCACAAATCTTAAGTTTTGACAAATGTATATACCCATGTAACTTTTTGTTGTTGTTGTTGAGATAGAGTCTGACTCTGTTGCCCAGGCTGCAGTGCAGTGGTGTGATCTCGGCTCACTGCAACCTCTGCCTCCTATATACCCATGTAACTTGAATCCCTAACAAATTAAAAAAAAAAAAATGATGATCACCCCTGAAAATTCTGTCAGGCCCCTCTGCAGTCAATCTCCACTCCCACCCTATTTAGCAACTATTCTGATTTTTTTCACTATAGTTTTGCCTGTTCTAAAATTCCTCAAACTTTTAATAAACTGCCAGTGGAGAGTAAGCAGATATTCTCAACTACTGTAGGAGGGATTATAAATTGGTATATCCTTTTTAGAAGGCTATCTGGCAGTATGTAATTAGTAAAATAAAATTTATGCATTCCTTTTGACTTAGTAATTTTATGGGAGGAATTTTCTGAGAGGTCTACCAGTTCATGTATGCAAAGAAGGCAGTCCCAAAGCTGTTCACTGAAGCATTGTTTGTGAAAGCAAAGGAATGGAAATAACCTAAATGCCCATCAGTAGGGGAAAAGTTAAATGAATGAACAGTCACACCTTGCAGCAATTATAAGAAATGATTTAGTGATATGGCAAGATCGCCAGGATAATCATTAAACGCAGAAAAGCAAGTTACAAGACGCTACATACGCAACATAAAACCATTACACAGAACACCAATAAAAACAAAACACAAAACATATGCCCATGGTGTATTTCTGTTAGTCCATACACCAAACTGACATCAGTGGTTACCTCTGAGGAGGGGACTGGGATTATGGGAAAGGAGAGAAGGTGGTCAAGGGGTTTTTCCTTTGTTGTATTGTTTGAATCTTTTACAATAAAACTACACATGTGTCTTAGAGGATTAAGTTATTTTTAAAAAAGACTACTGATGGCCAGGCATGGTGGCGGGTGCCTGTAATCCCAGCACTATGGGAGGCCGAGGCGGGCGGATCACCTGAGGTTAGGAGTTCAAGACCAGACTGGCCAACATGGTGAAACCCCATCTCTACTAAAAGTACAAAATTAGCTGGGCATGCTGGCGGGTGCCTGTAATCCCAGCTACTCGGGAGGCTGAGGCAAGAGAATTGCTTGAACTCAGGAGGCAGAGGTGGCAGTGAGTTGATATCCTGCCACTGCACTCCAGCCTGGGTGACACAGCAAGACTCCATTTCAAAAAAAAAAAGACTACTGACATAAATAGGGATAGGAGATAGGAAATAGGTGAATTTGTGGAGAGGGAGGAGAGAAATTAAAGTTTTTTTCTATGCTATATATTGACAGTGTTATGTCTCCCAGCAAAGGAGCTTTCCCCAGCCTATTTATTAATACACATCTCTCTTCAGGCTCCTCGTTAATGTATCATTTCTTCTTCTCTGCCACTTACATTAATATATTAATGGTTTTAAATGAAAGTGCCTATATGTTCAAAGATTAAGTATGCAAAATGTTTTCTAAATGAAAAATGAAACATACCAATCTCATATTTAAGGAGAGACCTTATGTGTCTTAGTCTGTTCGGACTGCTATAGCAGAATACCATAAACTGGGTGGCTTACAAACAACAGCAATTTACTTCTCATAGTTCTGGAGGCTGTGAAGTCCAAGATCAAGTCACCAGCAGTGTCTGGTGAGAGCCCACTTCCTGGTTCATAGATAAAACTTTTTGCTGTGTTCTCACAATGGTGGAAGCAGCAAGCAGCAGCCTAGGACCTCTTTTTTTTTCTGAGATGGAGTCTTGCTCTGTCGCCCAGGATGTAGTGCAGTGACGCAATCTCAGCTCACTGCAACCTCTGCCTCCCGGGTTCAAGCAATTCCCTGCCTCAGCCTCCTGAGTAGCTGGGATTACAGGTGCCCGCCACCACTCCTGGCTAATTTTTGTACTTTTAGTAGAGACGGGGTTTCACCATCTGGACCAAGCTGGTTTTGAACTCCTGACCTCGTGATCCACCTGCCTTGACCCCCCAAAGTGCTGGGATTACAGGTATGAGCCACCGCATCCGGCCTAGGACCTCTTTTATAAGGGCACTAATCCTATTAAAGGGGGCTCTGCCCTCATGGCCTAATCATGGTCCAAACACCCCAACTTCAAATACCTTCACATTGGGGATTACCTTTCAACTTCTGGAGGGCATAAATATTTATTAGTCTATAGCATTGTATGAAAACTCTTTCCCTCTTTGTGGAGAGGAGGAATGTCACTATCTAGAAAATGCAGAGGCTGAAGTTCAGTGGGACCTAAAAAAAATGGGGGCTCATCTTAAGTTGTGATAAACTGATACAGAAGCTTGATAAATTGTAAAACATCTTCAGATACTTGTTCACTTACTGAACATTTATTAAACACCTACTATGTATCAGGGGCTATGCCAAGTTCACACATATGCATCTTAAATATCCCATGACCTCAAGGAACTCCCAGAGTAATCTGGTAGTAATGGCAAATGCACATAAACCATTACAGAGCTACAGTAATTGTAGGGAAAAACCATAAAACCTCCAAACTCAAAGTATAGCATCTGCATTTCCTGGGGTCATCTAAGACTCCACCTCTCAACTCTGGAATCTGCAGTTTAAGGAGGATTCCAGGTGATTTGGATCTTTATTAAGATTTGAGAAGTAGCCATGCTCAGTGTCTCACGCCTATAATCTCAGCACTTTGGGAGGCCAAGGCGGCCGGATCACCGGAGATCGAGAGTTCCAGACCAGCCTGACTAACACGGAGAAACCCTATTTCTACTAAAAATACAAAATTAGCTGGGTATGGTGGCACATGCCTGTAATCCCAGCTACTCGGGAGGCTGAGGCAGGAGAATCGCTTGAACCCCAGAGGCGGAAGTCGCAGTGAGCTGAGATCGCACCATCGCACTCCAGCCTGGGCAACAAGAGTGAAACTCAGTCTCAAAACAAAAAAAAGATTTGAGAAGCGATGAACTCTGGGATTATAGAAGGAACTACAGGGGTGAAGGAGTTGCAAGGGGTGGGGGGCAGGAAGTTAAAAAAAAAAAAAGCAACTACCACTGATCCTTGGGAAGTGGTAAGAGAAGTCTTCAGATGTGAGGGGTGATAGGAACATTCCAGGCTGAAAAAATAAGCAGGCCCATGATCAAGGTAGTTACAACTAGTAAGAGGTGTTCTGTTATTAGAAGTTTCGTCTGGGAGGGGCAGTGGGCACTTAGGAAGATATGGGAGATGGGGCAGAAAAAGTAGGCTGAGGCCAGAGGCAAAAGGGCCACACTGACCCGCTGAGGGTTATGGAGGAAGCCACAGAAAATTTTAAGCAAGAATGTGACAAGACCAGTCTTATGTTTGGACATAACTCTGGTGGCAGAGTGGAGGACGAAATGCAGGAGAGGCGGGAGCAGGCAGGCAGGCTTGTATCCTTAAATGAGCACCATTCACTTTTGGACTAGAAAGGAAGTCTGAATATTAAGAAGTGTAGAGGCCACAGGGTCCTATGTAAACAGAAAAGCAGAGGGTTTCAGCTGCAGTAGGATACAGGGGGGTTCCTTCTCAGCTCAGGAGTGTGGCCTTGGACTGGCATCTTCAGCATCACCTAGGAGTTGTTAGAAATGCACATTCTCAGGCGTCACCTTAGAAGTAGTGAGGGAACCTTGGGGATGGGGCACACAAATCTAGCTTTGAACAACTTTTCCGGGTGATTCTGATGCATGCTAAAGTTAAGAACCACTGCTCTAGCCCGCCAAAAATCATGTCTCAGGTGGTAAAGGCTTAAAACTGCACAACTTGCTTACTGTCTTTTTTAAAAAGAACGAGGGTAATGAGAAATGGGTTTCTATGTTGATCGGGGCAGAACAAAAGCCACATACAACCTAGATTTTATATAATGCCAGAAAAAAAATACTGACCATCTTGTCCAAAAGTCTCATATTTGGAGAATTAAAATAGTTTTGGTCGAGGCCATGATGTTCTCGGTAACCTAAATTAATTTATAAAATTCTTTCTGTTCCCTTTATTTCCCACAAAAACACCTGCAGCAAAAACGCTGGGATTCATCTCGGCCCTCTGAAAACCGTGTTTCCGACGCAACCGTCCATTAGAAAAACACAATTCCAAATTAAAAACCCGGAGAACTGAGCAGCGGGGCTGGCGCCACCGTCCCGGGACAGCGCGGCCTTTCCCAGCCACACCCCTGCGCGCCGCCGGCCTCCTTCCCCGGCAGTTCCCAAAGATAAATAAATCCTCCTTGTTTTTCCAGACCTGAAATTAACGGTGACTCACTGAGCACTCTGCATGGCCACGGTCGCCTCGCGAAGGAGGAAAAATGTGCAGATTTTTTTCCCTCACGCGAGGGCAGGACAAGCCAGGCTGGGCCAATCAGGGGAGGGCGGCGGGAATCGCACCAAAGTAGGTAAAAAATGCGTGAGGCATCGCCGCCGCAGCGGTCCGCGACTGCGCTCCCGCGGGTCCTCCCCCACCGCGTCCCCCGTCCTCGGGCCCTACCCCCCACACCCCCAACATCCCTCTCCTTCCACCACTCTGTGTCCCTGTCTCTCACCTCTCCCTTATCCCGCTCCTCTCCCAACTCTGTCCACTCCCTCACTTCTCCCCTTCCCTCCCCCATCACCCCTACCCCCACTAGGTACCCCTCGCCCCTCCCCCTACATCCCCCCCTTTCCCCACTCTGTCCCCTCTCTCTCACCTCTCCCCTCCCCTCTCCATCCCCTCCTCCCCCAACTATGTGCCCTTAGCTCCTCCCCGCCAAATCCCCCTGCTTCCCACACTCTGTCCCCCTCTCCCCCAGCTCTCCCCTCCTTTTCCCCTCCCCGGCCCCGCCCCGCTCCCAGCGGCAAGAACACCTGGCCAGGTGGCTGCCTCCCCCTGCGCGAGCCTTGCCTGCACAGTGGGTGGAGCGTCAGGGAGCTCCGCCCGAGGAGGCGAAGAAACGCCACCCTTCCCCCCATCATCTTTTGCCCGCCCCTCGCCAGCAGGAGCCAACCTAGTCCGCCTTCTAGTCCCCTGCAGACGAGAAAGGAAGTACCCACATTCCTAAACACTTTCTGGTGAGGGGGACCCCGCCCCGCAGCCTGAACCAGGTGAGGAAAGTTCCCCTCCGGTAGTCTGGATAGCCGCGGGGCGGGGCGTTGCCGACCGGCTGGTTGCGTAGCAACGGCGGGAGGTGCGTGACGTGCGCAGCCGCGTTCCGTCCCAGGCGCGCCCGCCCCGGGGTAGGCTCCCGCCGCCGCGTCAGCTCAGCGCTTGGTCCCGCAGCTGTGAGGAGGACGCTCTGCAGACTCGCTGCCCGCCGGCTCCCAACCCAGCGTCCCTGCGACCGCCGCGGCGAAGATGGTGAGTGGGAGGGAGGCCGAGGCGTGGGCTGAGGCGGCCGGGAGCAGCGGGTCTCGGGGGCGCCGCGGAGTCGGGGATAAGGGGGTGAGCCCTGCCCCAGCCCGGGGAGGGACTCGGCCCGGCTGCAGTCTCTGGGCCGTGGGGGGCGGTCTCCGGGCCTCCGTCGCCAGCCATCCTGGCTGGGTCCTCGCGCCCCTGGGCGGATCTGCGGCCGCCGCGCAGCTCCCAGCTGGGGCGAGGCCGCTGCCCTGAGCGTGGCCTCTGCGGTGCCTCCAGACCGGGCCTTGCAACAACTGGCCGGGGTCGAGCGCCCCCACCCGCTCTGTGAAATCCATCCAGCGGTCTGCACACCCCGGCCGAGGAGTGGGAGGCGGGGGGCGTCGGAATCCGGCGACCGTCCTTGTTGGCGTGGGTTTAGTTCCCCAGAGCTAGCGCTGAGGCGCTCGGCGACTTCTGCGTGTGCCAGCCCTTGAGGTCTGTTCATCTCAATAAAGAAGCTAAAGCCTTTATGAACAGTCCTAGAGCGCGGAATGATCGCTAACGAACAGGATACTGGCATGATTTAGAACGGGGTGGCCTTGCAGCCTCTTTGTTTTTTTTTTCTTTTTATCTGGCAATCGGCTTCCAGCAGCACTCTCGTCGTGCTTGTCAAGCTTGGCAGTGTCTCTTTTAACCCTTCCCTACTCGATCTGTCCGTGTATGGTTAGAATTTTTTTTCTGACCTGTAGACAGTTGGACTCTGCCAGAACTTGGTGCGCAGGGTGTGGGCATGATGCTGGGATGCTGATACAAGCAAATTTAAGAGCTTTAAAAACCATTAAAATACTGGAGTCACCAACAAGTAAACAGGTGCTCATTAGTATATTCTATATGATGGACATTTTGCTTAATTTACATATTTTCCCCCTTTACACTGTGTCCCTCTAATTAGCTATTTAAAAACAAACGTATTCTCAACTGAACTATCAGATGGAACATTTTGTCATTTTCTTTAGTCTGCACACACTGTTACCATTTTTGGTCAATGATTTGCAGGCATAGCCTTACCAGACTTTGCTAGAAATATTACATTCTAATTGCATCTGTCTGTCTAGAAGCAGTTGGTACCAGCTTATCTGCAAACTGTTTTCACCGTGTAACAGTTTTGGTTTTCTTAAGTTATTGCAACTTTCATGAACATGCAGGCGGCCCCTTAGTAAAAGAAAAGATTAGCCGGTAGTTTCTTGATGACTGTAGGTGTGTATGTAATAGGGATTTGATACGGTTCAGTTTTTGGTTCTTCTTTGGTTTAATGCTGTACGCTACAAAGTATCAGCATCTTAAGTCTCTTTAATATTTAATTATTAAAATTTTAATATTTTAAATGTATATGCTACTTTATACTAAAAACTTTTAATCTAGGGGCTTACGAGTTACGGTACGTTTAAGACCATTCACTATGAAAGTGATTTGAGGCCGGGCGCGGTGGCTCAAGCCTGTAATCCCAGCACTTTGGGAGGCCGAGAAGGGCGGATCACGAGGTCAGGAGATCGAAACCATCCTGGCTAACACGGTGAAACCCCGTCTCTACTAAAAAATATAAAAAACTAGCCGGGCGAGGTGGCGGTCGCCTGTAGTCCCAGCTACTCGGGAGGCTGAGGCAGGAGAATGGCGTGAACCCGGGAGGCGGAGCTTGCAGTGAGCCGAGATCGCGCCACTGCACTCCAGCCTGGGCGACAGAGCGAGACTCTGTCGCCAAAGCTAAAAAAAAAAATAAGAAAGAAAGTGATTTGAAGCTGACTGGGGTCTGCTCTAGAGACTTCTGATTTGACATTATAATTTTTTATTGAGTGTCTAATACAGACTTTATTTTTCTGTTTGAAAATAAGAGACCAAACAGTTTACCTTTAGTTAAGTGCTTAAGTTAAATGCTTAAAGCGTAACTAAATGCAAGGAAGGAGGAGTCTGTTATATTTGCTGGTTCTTGTGAGAAGTGGGAGAAACAAAAACTAGAGATGAGCGGTTTCCAAATACGTTTCAAAATTGTTGGCTTTAGGGAGATCAAGAAGACCTTACAAGTTTGGAGTTCAGAATATAGACCCCCCCCCCATTTTTAAAGGTTATTTTTGTTTTTAGCCTTAGGAGCGCAGGAGCATCTTTGTTTAGTCCAGTGATTAGAGAATATTGTGGGTATTATCCTGGAGTCTAGCACTTTTCTTTTAGCTCTTTTGGTTGGATGCTTGGTTCCAAGTTTCTTTTAAGATTAAATTTTAACTACCGATGGGTTTGTTCTAAATTAGCAGAATCACTTCCTTGTACTCACCAAGTCTTTGAGAAGCACCCGAAATAAAGCGGTTTGAAAACAGCTGGGCACTTGAGGATGAGATTAGATGTTTTCAGATGTCTCACTTTATAGTGTTAACCCCCTCCCCCAACAAAAAGAAACAATGTCTGCGTCCACATGAACCACAATTACAGACCCCAAACAAAACTGTGTGTGTGTGTGCGTATTGGGTGTGCCAGCCTCCTTGTATAGAGATTTAGTAGCCCACCATCAAGTTACTAGAGTTATTTGCTCAGTAGTTCTACTGGGTATGGATTGAGACATCACACCTAGACTTGCCTAGCTCCTCTTGTAACCAAAGAGTTTCTTTACAGCATAGATATATATAGCTTCTTGGAAAGTAAGAGTGTATAGTCTTGCCCCCAAAGTAGAGTTAAAGGTTTGCACAGTAATCTAACCCTTAACATTATCCCAGTATGAACTGTGGTCTCACAAACTGAACTAACTGACACAATATTCAAGTATTCTAATACTTGGTGATTAGCAAAAACACTACAACCCAGTGAAATAGGTTGGGCGTGTATTCACATGCCTGTTTAACATATGAGAAAGCAGATTGTAAATGATTAATTGACTTGAGACAAATCACCGTTTCCAACTCCAAGCTTTAAAATAATAATTTTGAAACATTTTAAGCAGAAAAGTACAGAGAATCACAGATCCTTTTGTGCAGGTAAAAAAGGCTATCTTATTGCCGAATTTCAGGTTTTTATGTTACCATTACAGCTAAATATGCATCATCTTCCTCATGCCATTCTCTTCCCTCCCCAGAGTTGTAACTATTCCTGTGTCAAAGACATAATATCCTGGTTGGTTAAGGAGATGATTTTATAAAGGCTATTGCAATTAGGAGAGCATTCCTGATTGCCTTATCTGAAAATACGCAACAGGCCAGTTCTTTGCAGTTACCTGTTTCCCAGAACACAAAACACATGGGGTGAATTAACCATCACTGCTTTCCGAGAACACGGGGCTCAGGTAAAGTTCACAGTAGTCACCTGAAATTGATATTCCTTGATAGTTCCATACTTTTAGCTACTTAATCATATGTATTGCCTTGATGTGCTTTTAAAACTTACGTAAATACTACACTTCATGTATGCTTTTGCAGCTCTGTGAGAAAAAAATTAAACTTTGTGGGGTGGGTTTTTTTTTTTTTTTTTTGGGAGAGGGGGCAGCTTTTGGGTATATTTGTAGCTTTGATTCTTCAACTGCTGAATTGTGTTCTTTTATATGACTATGCAAGTTTATCCATTCCCCTGTTGGTAGACATTTGGCTGTTTCCTAATTTTTTGCCTTTTTTTTTTTTTTGGTCTGTTTAAACTTTTTATAATAGGCAATTTCCATGTCATATATTACTATAAATTAACTTCTCTAGCCCCAGTGTGTATCTCTCCATGGTATATATCTAGAAGCGGAAGCTCTGGGTTGGAGCATACATATTTTCTACTCTGCTACTGGTTTGTTCTGGTTGTATTTCATCATCAACAGCTTGTTTCTACATTGCCTTTCACCACTTAATAAGAGACTTGAAACCTTTGCCAGTCTGATGGTTGTGAAATGGTTTCTCATTATTTTATTTTTCATTTCTCTGATTACTAGTGAGCTGACTCTTTTTGTATGTTTATTGCATCTTAGGTTTTTACATGCATGCTACATCCTGCAAACCTGACCATTCTGTAAATACTTATCATCTTCACCTAAACTTATTTACAGAGCCGTAAAGTAAATACAGCAGTAAAAAAAAAAAAAAAAAATTCAGCTGGATACAGTGTCCCATACCTGTCATCTCAGCACTTTGGGAGGCTGAGGCAGGAGGATTGCTTGAAGCCAGGAGTTGGAGACCAGTCTGGGCAATATAGTGAGACCTCGTCTGAACAAAAAAATTAAATAAAAATTAGCTGAGCATGCTGGCATGTGCCTATACTTCTAGCTGTTTGGGAGGCTGAGGTGGGAGGATTGCTTGAGCCTGAGTGTTAGAGGCTTCCGTGAGCTATGATTGCACTACTGCACTCCAGCCTGGCCACAGAGGGAGACCCTGTCTCAAAAAACAGCAAGAGCATGATTATCAATACCAGAACCTCATACTGAGTACTAATATTTCTCTTTTCTGGAACATAAATTTCTTTCCAGGCCCCTTAACCAGCTAATTACCAGAAGTTCAATGCTCTCTCTTAATTCTAGCCACCCGCCATTTTTAGGCCCCTGGTAGTGGTAGAATGTAGAGTGACTTAGGGCAGAGTTCTTTCCTTCTTTGCCGAGGGCTGTGGAGATTAACATCCCTCACTTTACACTTACCCCCTCTTTCCTGGCAGTTCCTCTAGCCAAAATGTAAAAACACACACAGTAAATATGTGGAAACAATGCACTTTCTGCTAAAATTTGATGTGTACCTAAAACTTCTCTAAAAAATTAAAAGTCTGTAGCCAGGTGTGTTGGTGTGCGCCTGTAATCCCAGCTGCTCAGGAGGCTGAGGCAGGAGAATCGCTTAAACCCGGGAGGCGGGGGTTGCAGTGAACTAAGATCACACCATTGCACTCCAGCCTGGGTGACAGCGAGACTCCATCTCAAAAAATAAAAAATAAATAAAAGTCTGAAAAACAAACATGCAAAACAAGTAACCATGACTGACTTTCCTTCTTTTCTTTCTCCTTTCCTTTCTTTTCTTTTTCTTTCTTTCCTTTTTTTTTTTTTTTTTTTTTGAGACAGACTCTCTTGCAGCCACCCAGGCCAGAGCTCACTGCAGCCTCAATCTCCTGGGCAGAAATGATCCTCCCACCTTAGCTTGCAGAGTAGCTGGTACTACAGATGTGCACCACCACACCCAGCTAACTTCTTAACATTTTTTGTAGAAATGAGATTTCGCTATATTGCCCAGACTGGTCTCAAACAATCTTCCCACTTCGGCCTCCCAAAGTGTTGAGATTACAGGCGTGAACCATCGTGCCTAGCAACTATTTTTCATAAATAGAATTTGTTTAAATCAAAATTATGTTTAACTTAGTATACAGGAAGACTTCAAACTTTTGAATTTCTATGTTAGTATAACTTTATGTTTTCTTTCAGTAATACTTTGAGATGAAGCACGCTATATTTGAAGTTTGAAAAAAAATTTGCAAGTCTTGAAAAACTGAATTTAACATGTAAATGCGTTGTTTTTGTCCACAGAACAACACTCTAGTCTCTGAGTAACTAGAGCTGGTCTCTTTGTTGTACTGTCATTTGCATATGTAAACCACAGAGCATAATAAATAAGTAGAATATTGTGAAAGCATTTTTTTTTTTTTTTTTTTTTTTGGAGGCAGGGCCTCATTCTGTTACCCAGGCTGGAGTGCAGGGGCGTGAACACAGCTCACTGCATCTTCCACCTTCAGGCTCAGTCAGTTCTCCACCTCAGCCTCCTGAGTAGCTGGGACTATAGGCACGCACAACCACTTCCAACTAAGCTTTGTATTTTAAAAGCTTTATATATGTAAAGATGGGATTTATAAATATAAATTTATATATAAAGACGGGGTTTCACCATGTTGCCCAGGCTGGTCTTGAACTCCTGAGCTCAATCAATCCACCCACTTTGGCCTCCCAAAGTGCTAGGATTACAGGCATGAGCCAGTGAGCCCAGCCGTGAAAGTATCTTGAGCTTACTTCCCTTGTGGCATAACATTCCTCTCTAGATTGTCCATGAAAGTCATACACAAAGATTTACACCTAATACTTCAGCAATATTGTAACCACAGCTTTTCTTCTGTTCCTGCCTCCTTTCATTGATGTTAGAAGTGAGAAGTTTTCACCTGGAATTGTGCTTCTGAATTATCTCCTCATTTTTCTTGAAATTTTACAGTTGGGAGAGGCATAGACTTAGACAAATAAACATCAGGTTTATTCATCTCAGTAATACTTTGGGCCAAAATGTTATATTCATCATTGAATCTGCTGTAGTAAGACCCCCACTGAGTTGAATATTTAATCTAGAGTAATTCTTAGCTCCAAGATTAGTCTTCTAGTAGCTGATACTGTAATGCTTACATGCTGCCAACACTATTCCATGTTTTGCTTTGTTATGTTAAAATTGAAGGTCAGTTTTATGTAGATTTTTTATTTGGAGGTTCTAGCAGGGGAACACAGCTGCTCATATAACCTTAACCAAAAACCAGTTCTCCTCTGTTGGGAATGGTCATCCTCTTCTACCGAGTGCATAGCTTCTAGAGGGATGCACATGGAGTGGTGAGGGAGGAAGGGGACACCAGCCTAGCCAGCCAGATCAGCCATATCAACCCTGGTGACCAATGGGGTGACAGATGTCGCAGCCAGATCACCCTCACATCCTATGTAGATTTTTTAAAAGCAATTGATTTCAGTAAAAAATGCAATTAAAGTTTTTAACAACGTAATCTCTAGTTGAAGGTGTGAAAAGACAGAACTCTGTTGCAACAAGGCATAGATGAGTGCTTGAAAGATAGAAACTTAAGTTCATACTACAGCTGGAAGGTCATTTGTCATTGTGTTTGTGCTTTTGGATCACATCAAAGGAAAATTGTTTACTCCTTTGAACATTTTTACATTACTTCATAGGTTGTTATTTCTGTTTGCCTTATCACAGAAAAGCAAATGAATTTCCTACCCTTGTTTCTATCTTGGCTTGCTTTCAGAAAATAGCTTGTAAATGTAATTAGTGTTTATTTTAAAATGGCTTCACAGCTTTTCTCTTGCTATTTTCATGTACAGGTGGAGCATCCCTAATCTAAAAATCCGAAATTCTCTAAAATCCCAAACTTTTTGAACAACAACATGTTGCCACAAGTGGAAAAGTTTACATCTGACTTCATATGACAAGTCACAGTCAAAATGCAGACAAAACTTTGTTTCACACACAGAATTATTAAAATATATAAAATAATTTTCAGGCTATCAGTATGAAGTATATATGAAACACAAATGAAGTTTGTATTTGGACTTGGATCCTATCCCCAAGCTGTATCATTATGTATATGCAAATATTCCAGAATTTGAAGATACCTGAAATGTTTGGTACCGAAAGGTACTTAACCTGTAGTAATAGAACTAACGCCACAGCACAGGCAAATACAGATAAGGCTTCTCCAGCTTGCTCTGGAGCAATCTTTGAAGTCAGTTGTTGAAGCTCAGGAGTTTTCAGGAATTCTCAAATCATTCTAAGAATCTGCAGCCTGACCAATGTGGAGAAACCCCCGTCTCTACTAAAAATACAAAATTAGCCAGGCATGGTGTCAGGCACATGTAGTCCCAGCTGCTTGAGAGGCTGAGGCAGGAGAATTGCTTGAACCTGGAAGGCGGAGGTTGTGGTGAACCGAGATTGTGCCACTGCACTCCAGCCTGGGCAATAGAGCAAGACCCTGTCTCAAAAAAAAAAAAAAAAAAGGAAGTACGAGAAGAGTTGGGCTATTTTAGCTAGAGTTTAGAGAAGGCCTCTTTTGAGGTAGGACTTACATGGCAATAAAGAGCTAGCTGTGTGAAAAGCATTTGGGGCAGAAGGAACTCTAGGTAGAAGGGCCTGTAGAAGAGAAAGGGCTTGACATTTGCCAGGTACAGAAAAAAGGCTTGTGTGGTTAGCATTCAGTCAACAAGGGGAAAATAAGTAGGAAATAGATTATAGGCAAGAACTAGACCAGAAAGGGCCATTAGGTTAAAGGTGAGGAATTTGAATTTTATTCTGATGGCACCAGGAAGCTGTTGGGTGTGTGATGGTGGGGAGGTATTAAGTAGTGTAGTGGAATGAGATATGATTTATCCCTATGGTCGATGTGTAGAGATGTACAAATGGGGACACAGACCAATTAAGAAACTACTGTTGGCTGGGTGTGGTGACCCATGCTTGTAATCCCAGTGCTTTGGGAGGCCGAGGTGGAAGGATCACTTGAGGCCAGGAGTTCAAGACTACCCTGGGCAACATAGAGAGACCCCGTCTCTACTAAAAAATAAAACATAACCAGGCGTGGTGACATATACCTGTAGTCCTAGCTACTTAGAAAGCTGAAGCAAGATTACTTGACCCCAGGAGGTTGAGGATATAGTGAGCCAAGATCACGCCATTGCCCTTCAGCCTGGGTGACAAAGCGAGACCATATCCGTAAACAAACAAATAGCAACACAACCAACTATTGCTTTATTCAAATGGTAGATGGTGGTAGCTTGAATTAAAATTTGTTAATAGTGGAGTTAATGAGAGGTGGTAAGATTGGATATATATTTTGGGGGTAGAACTGGAAGGACTTAATGATAATTTGGATGTGTGGCATAAGGGAAAGAAGACTATCAAAGATGGCTTCTAAGGCTTAGACCTGATCTACCAGATATTTGATGGTGTCATTATGCTTGGGGGCCTATTATAAAAGAAGCTAAAACAAAATAGTTTAGCAAAAATTTAGGTTCTTAGAATTTTGAGGAATAAAAAAATTGATTCAGAAGTTTTGTAAATCTTTAAAATACCATAATTTCATAGTTGATTATAAGAGTAGTATATGTTCATTGTAGAATGTTAAGGAAAATTTAGCTGTAATGACAATTCAAACCAAAGTATTAACATTTGGGACATTTTCTTTCAAGCCATTTAATATGTATTCTCATTTTTTCAAGAAGTAATTATTAGCTACCTTCTAGGAACCTGGCACTGTTGTTGTAGGCTCTAGAGATTCAATAATATACAAGAAAAAGTCCCTGTGCCTATGAAGTATACATTCATTTTGTTTTTTTTGAGACTGAGTCTCACCCTGTTGCCCAGGCTGGAGTGCAATAGCGTAATCTTGACTCACTGCAACCTCCACCTCCCAGGTTCAAGCGATTCTCCTGCCTAAGTCTCCTGAGTAACTGGGATTACAGGAGCACGCCACCACGCCTGGCTAATTTTTTGTATCTTTAGTAGATATGGGGTTTCAACCATGTTGGAGAGGCTGGTCTTGAACTCCTGACCTCGTGATCTGCCTGCCTTGGCCTCCCAAAGTGCTGGCATTACAGGCGTGAACCACTGCGCCCGGCCCTGAAGTATACATTCTAATGGGAGAGACAGTTAAGAAATAAGTAAACAAATAAGATAATTACAGATTTTGTACATACTATGATGGAAATAAGGGAATGAAACAGTGACTATCTGGAAACCGCCAATATAAATTTTTCTCACACACTTGAGTTCATCTATAGAGGATAAAACTGTATTTCCCATTTCCCAGTGTGACATGAGTGCCAGAATAATTCAGTGGGGGGAAAATAGTGTTTTCAGTAAGTGGTGCTGGGACAATTGGATAGCCGCATGCAAAAGAACAAATTTGGATCCCTGCTTCATACTGGATGTTGTATTTAACTTAAAATGGATCATAAATCTAAATGTGAGCACGAAAACTGTGAACTCCTAGAAGAACACATAGGTATAAATCTCTGTGAACTTGTGTTAGGCAATTTTTGTTGGTAGTTTTCTGTCGTTTCTAGGCAATGACACCAAAAGCACAAGTGACAAAAATAGATAAATTGGACTTCATTGTATACAAAAATGTTCATCAAAGACCACCATCAAGGAAATGAAAACACAACCCACAGAATAGGAAAAAATGTTTGCAAATCATATACCTGACAAGGAGCTTGTGTGTAGAATATATTAAAGGACTTACAACACACAAAAAAAAAAAACCCACTCGTTTGGGCAAAGGATTTGAATAGATGTTTCTCTAAAAATGTACAAATGACTGATAAGCCAATGGAAAAAAATGCAGGATATCATTAGCCATTAGGGAAATGCAGATCAAAACCGCAATGATACACTCCTTCGTACCTGCTAAGCCAGCTATAAGGAAAAGATTATTGTAGCAAATGTTGGCCAGGCTATGAAGTTGGAGCACCCATACATTGCTGGTGGGAATATAAAATGGTGCAGTAATTTTGGAAAATAGTTTGGCAGTGCCTGGAAAAGTCCAACTTGGGAGCTACCGTATGACTCAGCAGTTTCACTCCTACCTACATATCCAAGCAAAATGAAAATGTATGTCCACACAAAAGCTTGTACACAAATGTGCATAGCAGTATTATTCATAGTTGCAAAAAGTGAAAATAACCCAGTGTTCATCAGTTGATGGATAGATGGATAAATGTAGTATATTCATACGAGGGAAGGGAATATTATTTGGCAATAAAAAGAAATGAAATACTGATACATGCTACCAATGTGGATGAACATTGAAAATATGCTAAGTGAAAGAAGCCAATCCCAAAAGATGACATATTGTGTGATTCCATCTAATAAAATGTCCAGAATACGCAGATCCATAGAGACAGAACGTACATTAGTGGTTAGCAAGGGCTAGGGTGGGTGGGAGTGGGAATGAGGAATGACTGCTAATGGGTTTGGAGTTTGTTTTTTTGTTTTTGTTTTTTGGAGACAGGGTCTCACTCTGTCACCCAGGTTGGAGTGCAGTGGCATGAGCATACCTCACTGCAGCCTCTACCACCCTGGCTCAAAAGATCGTCCCACCTCAGCCTCCTGAATAGCTGGAACTACAGGCCGGTACCACCATCCCTGGCAATTTTAAAAAGGTTTTTTGTCAAGATGAGGTCTCACTATTTTGCCGAGGCTGGTCTTGAACTCCTGGACTCAAGTGCTCCTCCTGCCTCAACCTCCCAAAGTGCTGAGATTACAGGCATGAGCCATTATACCTAGTCCAGGGTTTCTTTTTGTGCTGTTCAAAATGGTCTAAGATTAGGAAGTGGTGATGAATGCACAACTTTTGTGACTATACTGAAAATCCACTGAATTTACTACCCTTTAAATGGGTGAATTTCATGGTATATAAAATATATCTGTAAAAACTACTTAAATTGTTTAATATCATGCATGTACGTCACCCTCATGTTAAATTTATTTTTATAAGAAATACTCTCATCTTGTGCATAAATCTTGCATTTCTTCAAAAGAGAGTCCTAGGTATAAAATCACCGAATCAAAAAGGTGTGGTATTTCTAATATAAAAAATATGCTTACCTGCAGGGCGCAGTGGCTCACGCCTGTAATCCCAGCACTTTGGGAGGCCGAGGCAGGTGGCTCACCTGAGGTCGGGAGTTCGAGACCAGGCTGACCAACACGGAGAAACCCTGTCTCTACTAAAAATACGAAAAATTAGCCGGGTGTGTTGGCGCATGCCTGTAATCTCAGCTACTCGGGAGGCTGAGGCAGGAGAATCGCTTGAACCCAGGAGGTGGAAGTTGTGGTGAGCCAAGATCGTGCCATTGCACTCCAGCCTGGGCAACAAGAACGAAACTCCGTCTCAAAAAAAAAAAAAAAAAAAAGCTTACCAGAGAAATAAAAGAATATAAAACTAGAAAGAAGATAAAAATCAGTTATAGTCCTACTTTTAGAGATAAAATTGTGGAACTTCTTTTTCTTCTGTACTGTTTTCCATAATTGAGATTATACTGTACATATAACTTTATATCCAGCTTCTTCATTCACTGAAAGTAAGTCATAAGTATTTCCCACATGCTATTAAAAACTTTTCATAAACATGATTTTAACAGCTGCATCAGAAACTATCCTGTGGATATACTATCATTTACTTTGTAGTTCTCCTGTTTTTATTTATTTGGGTTTTTAGAAGTAGATTATTTTCCTAGAATAAATTCCTACAAGTGAGGTTACTGGGTTAAAGGGTCAATGGGTATGGATTATTGTAAGGCTCTATGATATAAATGGCCAAATTGCTTTCTAAAAGGTATTAGTGAATAATAAATAGCGTTGCCTGTGGTGGAAAACAAATCTGGAAAAGTAGGTTGGTTTAGACAATAAAGGGCTTTTTATGCTCTGTTAATAAATACAGACTTTATCTTGTAATTGCCTGGGAATTGTTAAAGACTTAATCTTGGGAGTTATAGGAGATTTTGAGAGTAAATGAGAAGGAATAGATTTGAAATACACATTTAAGGAGGAATTGGCAGGGCTTAGAAAACTAGGTGTGACTGGGAAACAGTTGACCAGCAGTATCTTTCATATTCATTGATGTGCTGGTTAACCATCCAGAGAGAACTAAGACAACTTGTTAAACCAAGGAGAAATTTTTCACATTTAGCTTATTGTTTGCTTAATATGCTGTTTCTCAAAGAGTAGAATACTAAAAATATTCTTCACCTTGAAATAAAAATTAGATGTATAATTTAGTATAATTTACATAAAGTGAAATTCTCCCTTTTTAGTGTAAGTTCTGGAAGTTTTGACATATATGTATACACATATATACACACATATATACACACACACACATATATATAGTTGTGTAACTACAGCCACAGTCAAAATATAGAATAATCCCTTCACACAAAAAATTCCTCATTAATCTCTCCTCCTGTCCCCAGCAACCGCTTATCTGTTTTTTGTCTCTATAGTTTTACCTTTGCCACGTAAGTGGAACGGTACATTGATACACTTTGAGTCTAGCTTCTTTTCACTTATCATAAGGCATTTGTGCCTCAGCAATTCTATTTTATTGCTGAATTTTATTCCATTCCCCAATGGAGAGATATATTTTATTTTATTGTTTATTTGTGTATTTATTTTTCTGGGTTAAGGAGCAGAAAGTTTAATAGACAAAAAAGAAGAGAGAGAAAGCTCCCTCATCCTGAGAAAACAGGTCGCCCAAGAGAGGGTCTCCCTGGAGAGGTATATTTTAATTTTTTCTTGTCTCAGTGGAGGATGAGGCAGAATATTAGAAGGATTTTTTTCCTCTTTCTAATGCTCATAAATCCTTGAAACAGTCATTTTCTCTGCCTTAGATAAAACCAATAGATACAACTTACTATTGCACAATTGATAAGACTACAGTATAGTATAAACAACTTTTATATGCACTGGGAAACCAAAAAATTTTGTGACTTGCTTTATTGCTATGGTCTGGAATTGAACTTGCAGTGTCTCCAAGGTATGCCTGTATATACTAGGAAAAGGGACATATTTTAGGACAAAACCTATGGCTTGCCTCGTAGGCCCCAGTTTCTTCATTGCAGATTTTGATTTATGGCTGCAGGTGATGGTTGTGCCTAGGAGAATTGTAGGAGGTAGTGTAATTGAATTTTACAGTGTTAAGAGAGCTGTTACCCTCCTCTTTGCTGTTGGTATGTCTTTGCTATTTAACCACTTAATAGTCATGTGGAGAAAGAAGACATACACGTTAAATTGTTAGGTTTGTTTTTAATTCGTAGTTTTGATTATCAGAGAACAAATGGAAATTACTGTTTCAAATCAGTTTTAAGCTGTCTGGTTTCTTTATCCATAACATTCTGTTACCCAAAGATTTCAATAAAAATTGGCCACATTGGTAACTAGAAAGAGTAGAAGAAGCTGTAATCAGATTTTCTGGTGAATAATGTAAGAGTCTTTGATTAGTGCATGGAAGGCCTTATGTGTGTTGTTTTAATCAATCCTCTTGAGTTAGCAGTACAATAATTCACATTTTACTGATGATGAAGCTGAGGATTAAAGAAGTTAGCTGACTTGTCCAAGTTACAAGATTTTAGTAAGTCTGATTCAACCCTGTGTTACACTTTCTTCTCTAGTTAAAAAGGTCTTCTAAGGTTAAATGTTACAAATTCTGTTTTTGAGAAGAACACAGCCAGTTTAAAAATATATATATTCAGTATTTGACTTGCTCAATTTTCCCTGTTAATTGTAAAATCAGAAATAGCCCTGTGTGTAGTATTGTTACATAAAATGAAGTTACCTTTATTGCTGTTATGTAAACCTTGTATTTTAAATCCATTATTTCACTTCTTCCCCAATAACTAGGCTTTTGTTTCTCAAGGAATAAAAAAAACAAAAACAAAAACTCTTGTTATGCCATCTGTAAGAATTAAGGTCTTTGCTTAAAGTCAAGCCTTTTTTTTTTTTTTTTTTTTTTTGAGACAAGGTCTTTCTCTGTTGCTCATGCTGGAGTGCAGAGGTGTGATCTTGGCTCACTGCATTCTCCACCTCCTGGGCCCAAGTGATCCTCCCTCATCATCCTGAGTAGCTGGGACTATAGGCGTGTGCTGCCACACCTGGCTAAGTCAAGCCCTCTTGTATGAAACTTTATGACGATCCTTCATTTTGGTTGTTTTGACTCTTTCCAAATTAACACTCAGAATAGGTACTTTTAAAAAAAGGAGTTTATCTGAATTTCTCCCAAGATTTCTTCCTTGCCCTCAGAAATAG
The DNA here is from genome assembly GCF_002776525.5 of Piliocolobus tephrosceles. Lineage (NCBI taxonomy): Eukaryota > Metazoa > Chordata > Mammalia > Primates > Cercopithecidae > Piliocolobus > Piliocolobus tephrosceles. The sequence goes on along the minus strand of NC_045453.1, from coordinate 44,520,515 downwards.
TTAACCATAATTAATTGTAGTAAACTAGAATTGAAGTCTTTACCCTTGGAGGCATTATTCCTTTTTTTTTTTCTTTTTTTTCTCTTTGAGTGATTTTGATATTAGAGGCATTAGTCTGTCATTGTGTACATGATAACTGAGTTTCCTGATGACAGCAGTCATCATTAAAGCTAAATAATATATTGTTTTCTGAGGCAGGAAACTATGAAATATGGTCAATAAATTTGTTTACTCCAGACATACTACTTTGGTATTAAGAGAGTTAATTTTATGTTACTTTATCTCAAACTATTTAAAATAAAATTTAAAATTTCTTCAGCTTTATTAGTCACACATCACGTGTTCAGCAGCCACACTGTGTAGTGATTACTGTACTAGACAGTGCAGAAAAGGAACGTTTTCACCATATGTAAAATGCTGATTTACTGAGCACAAGACCAGTATATAATGTACCGTTCCCTACTTGCTTTTTTTCTCTTGCACAGTGTGTGACCATACCCTCCTTCTTTCCCCTCCAGCCATGTTTCCCCTTTAAATATTGAAGACCTCAAAATCATCTTCGGAGAAAGGCATAGGCCACAGACTCTTTCTGTGCTTCTGGGTTCTTTTCTTCTAGGCATGTCCTAAACCTTGGCAAAATAAATTTCTAACTTGATTGAGACCTGTCTCTGATACTTTTGGTTTACAGAATTCCCCTGTGTCCTGGAATGCTCCCTTGAGTTATCCCACCTTTCCAGACTTAACCAATGTACACTTTACATTTATTGATTGATGTCTGCTTGTAACTTCTGCCCCCCCTAAAATGTGTAAAATCAGTCTGTCACACAGCCACCTTGGGCACATGTTCTCAGGACCGCCTAAGGCTATGTCATCAGCATGTCCTTAACGTTGGCAAAATAAACTCTAAATTGAGGGGAATGAAAAGGAACATTTGGCCGGGCGCGGGTGACTCACACCTGTAATCCCAGCACTTTGGGAGGCCAAGCTGGGCAGATCACAAGGTCAGGAGATTGAGACCATCCTGGCTAACATGGTGAAACCCCGTCTCTACTAAAAATACAAAAAAAATTAGCCAGACATGGTGGCGGGCACGTGTAGTCCCAGCTACTCGGGAGGCTGAGGCAGGAGAATGGCGTGAACCCAGTAGGCAGAGCTTGCAGTGAGCCGAGATCGCGCCACTAAACTCCAACCTGGGTGACAGAGCGAGACTCTGTCTCAAAAAAAAAAAAAGGAACATTTGTATCATCACAGAAAGTTCTGTTTGACAGCAGGGCTCTCTAGAACAGTGGGACGAAGGATTTTAATAAGTCATGACTTCAAGGTGGTGGTGGTGGTGGTGAGGAGGAGAGTGTCTTAGCACTCATTTACATATGGTCACCTATATCCTCTTTTTCAGTATGTTGACTAGTCCAGAACTACTGTTTACCCTCTCCAGAAAATAAACTCCAGAATTGCAGAGGTAAGGGGCTGGCAGCAGGATGGTGTTCAGGAGGGAGTCTAGGGATCTCAGTGCTTCTCAAACCAGTTTCACTCATTCTTCCTTATTTGAACTTCCATATTTTTTCTCTTTGTCCTGGTGGATTTATGTTCTTTTTAATCCCATTTTTATACTTTAAGTGGAGTTTTGGTAGGGAGATGTATATATTCAACCCCCAAACCTCCCTCCCCGCCTTTTTTTTTTTTTTTTTTTTTTTTTTGAGGCGGTCTTGCTCTGTTGTCCAGGCTGGAGTGCAGTGGTGTGATCTCTGCTCACTGCAACCTTCGCCTCCCGGGTTCAAGTGATTCTCCTGCCTCAGCCTCCTGAGTAGCTGGGATTCCAGGCGCGTGCCACCATGCTCAGCTAATTTTTTTATTTTTAGTAGACACAGGGTTTTACCGTGTTAGCCAGGCTGCTTTCCTGACCTCAAGTGATCTGCTCACCTCAGGCTCCCTAAGTTTTGGGATTACAGGCGTGAGCAGCAATGCCCAGCGCAGTTCCGCATCTTAATATAGGACCTGTGAGACCCTGAACACTTCTGTGAAGCAGAAATGTGCTGAAGAACTTGTCACTCTCATTTTATTTGTTGTTTCAGCATTATTGTTCCGAGGCATCAGTTGTAGCAGCCAAAAGCCCAAATATTTTGTCATTAGCCATTTTGTTTCTGTTGGCCCTTGTGCAAGGCATGATATAAATAAAGTAGAATCGTGAACCCAGTTTTTAACTCCCCAAGTCCTTCGAGAAGTTGGTAGAAGTAGGTAGATTGAGAAAGACGCTGATGCCAGTTTGAAAATTTGTATTTGTCTGCAGTATCCTACATTCACATACTTCACACTTTACCTTAGAAAAATAATTTTCTTAATTAATAATTTTCTGAGGTAGTTAAAATAGCTTTCATCCTGTTTTCTCTATTAATAATAAGGATCATGTGAAGTTTAGTTGACATTAATTTTGTAGCCAAGGTCAGGTGTCTTACTTGAGTTTAGTACGGAAAAAGACCACCATTTCTGATTTTTTTTGGTTTAGGAGGGACTGCTGTAAGCCGTCATTGCATTTAGCTTTTGGACTGGTTCAGTTGTTTACAAAACTCAAATTAGAAAAATTTAATGCTCACGTTTCAAAGGTTACTATCCTTGTGCTAGAATTGAGAGAATTGTTTTTTTAAGTTGTGTTCTGTCCTTTGCAACTGTAAAATACCCAGTTTTCTGTATTTTTTGTAACGTTTACTTCCCTCTGTGTGTGAGTAGTAACATTTTTAAAGAAGCTTACACTGAGTGATTCTTAAGTATACAGGCAGGGCCTCAGATGTATTGATTTAATCTCTGAATCATTATTTTACAAAAGCTATGCCAGAGGAGACTCAGACAGATTTGAGAACAAGTTAAAAACTGGTAGTCTAGCGAGATAAAATGCTGTGAACCATACTTTTAACAGCTACTTTTTGACATGGGGGTGGAGCTCTAAGAGCAACTGTTCTCCAGTGGTCACTGGAGAAACTGAAGTTGTGGATAACATATCTTTTTAAGGTAATCACAAAGCTCTTGTTATGATAGCAATCTATTTTTACTCTCAAGATTTTCCTTCCCATTTGTGCAGCAAACTTGCTGCTATGTTCAGAGTATCCTTTAATGGTCTTTACTGTTAAAACTGTGTACTTGAATATCAGTAACTCTTAGAAAATTTTTTAGGTGAAAACAATTTGATTTTGCTTTTTTAAAAATAAAGTTTAGGTGTCTTGACAAATGAGCAATTAAATGTAATAACCTAACATTTTAGAGAAATACTAAGGCTTGGCATGGTGGCTCACACCTGTAATCCCAGCACTTTGGGAAGCTGAGGCAGGAGGATCACTTGAGGCCAGGAGTTCGAGTCCAGCCTGGGCAACATAACGAGACCCTGTTTCTACAAAAAAATTAAAAACTTAGCCAGGTGTGGTGGTGGTTGCCTGTAGTCCCAGCTACTCTGGATGCTGAGGTAAGAGGATCGCTTGAGCCCAGGAGATTGAGGCTGCAGTGAGCCATGATTGTGTGTCTACACTCCAGCTAGGGCAACAGAGCAAGACCCTGTCCCTCAAAAAACAAACAAACAACACAGAAATACTAAAAGAATGGGACTGATAGGAAAAGATCTTTTAGGTAAAAAGATAGTGAATAGTGTAAAGCAGATAATTCTGTATATTGGTGTTACAGCCACTTTTAAGATTCACCATGATGTTGCTTTGTGATAACAAATCATCCAAAATGAATACAGGAACTCTTTTTTTTTTTTTTTTTTGAGATGGAGTCTTGCTCTGCTGCCCAGGCTGGAGTGCAGTGGCCGGATCTCAGCTCACTGCAAGCTCTGCCTCCCGGGTTCACACCATTCTCCTGCCTCAGCCTCCCCAGTAGCTGGGACTACAGGCGCCCGCCACCTCGCCCGGCTAGGTTTTTTTGTATTTTTTAGTAGAGATGGGGTTTCACCGTGTTAGCCAGGATGGTCTCGATCTCCTGACCTTGTGATCCGCCCATCTCGGCCTCCCAAAGTGCTGGGATTACAGGCTTGAGCCACCGCGCCTGGCCAAATACAGGAACTCTTAACTATTATTTTTTTTTTTTGGCAATCCTGTATATTTTATTTTATTTGAAACAGTGTTTCCAGAAAGGGCCCACAGGCTTTGCCAGGAGTCCGTGGCACACCCAAAAAATGCTTTGACTTTGGGCCTACTAGTATCGGTAAAATACAATACTCTTATCACTACTGCTTCATTATAAAAATTATTCCTGTAGGCAAAGAAGCCTATATAGCAATGAGCTACAATTTTATTCTGTTTCATGAAATTTCAAAGCAATCTTAGTGATCATCATCTGAAGCTTAGTGTAAATACAGACTCGTAAGACTCTACCCCAGATATTCTGAGTCAGAGTCTTTAAAATCTGCAGGTGATTCCTATGCACATGAAAGTTAGATAATAACTGATCTAGTCCACTCCCCTAAGTACAGTTAAAGGAACAAATTTAATTCAGAGATAGTGACTTGCCTAAGGTGACCACTAGCTAGTTAGTAGAGGAATGTGGATGGATTGTTACTCTCATGATTTTCGTGCTTTAAGATATCTTCTTCTGGTTTCTGAGATGTTAATGAATTGCAGTTATTTTAATCATTATCTTCTTTCCATCCTACTAATCTTTACCCCAGATTTTCAGTACACCCACTAAAGGCAAAGACGTAACAGAGCTACCAGGTTATTGAGAGGAAATACACAGGCACTAGGAGAATGGAGTTTAGAAGAAGGTCAGAGCCCTGGGCAGTGTTGGGCTGGGCTTTAGGGTTCATATTCCGTGCTCTCTGAGACTGCCTCATGGTTTTAGTTTTACTGTATAAAAATCATTTTCAAGAACCTAGGGACTACAGCCAGGCATGGTGGCTCACGCCTGTAATCCCAGGACTTTGGGAGGCCAAGGCAGGCAGATGACTTGAGCCCAGGAGTCTGAGACCAGTCTGGGCAACATGTCAAAACCCCGTCTTTATAAAAAATACAAAAATTAGCTGGGTGTGGTGGCATGTACCTCTAGTCCCAGCTACTTAGGAGGCTGAGGTGGGAGGATTGCTTGAGCCCAGGAGGTCAGGGCTGCAGTGAGCCATGATCACACCACTGCGCTCCAGCCTGGGTGACACAGAGAGACCTTATCTCAAAAAAAAAAAGAATCTAGGAACCAGTTATTTAATCTTTATTTCTTTTATCTCAGCGCTATTTCAAGGATGTAACATATACTATACCTTGTGGGTTTTTAAATTATTTTTGCAGGCAAAATTTAGTATATAGTGTTACTAGTCGTGAAGCGCCATACTACTCTAATATCAGAGCCACCACAGTGGAGAAATTAAGGAAAGTGAGCATTTGGCATTATTAATTAGCCTGATCACCATACCAACTCCTTCCTTTCCACCTCCCCTCTCCCAGTCCAGTGATTGTCAGCTACAATTGATTGCACCTATGAAGTGTCAGCACCCATCACTTCCTCCTTAGTGCTGCTGCCACTACCCTAGCAAAGGCCTTTGCACCTCTTGCCTTGCTTGCTGAATTAGCCTTTTAGCTGGAGTGCCTACTATAATTCTCTTCCTCTTCTTGTTCTCTTATGCATGGCTTCCTGTATTTTCCCAAAGCACAACTCTGTTCCTCTTACTCTTTTTAAAAATATCCAGTCTCCAAACCCCTGAACCTTCTGTTGGAGGCCTTTTCCATCTCAACCCGATGTGAGTCTCCATTTTCCTTCTCCCTCATCTTCCTCTCATGTTGTATTTGCTGGGTTTTCTTTGTCAGGAGCGGTCTTTTCATCCTTTCAATCCCATTGTTTTAGAATGCTTTTAAGTTAGCATGAAACTCTACCTGATGACCTGTCTTTCTGTTTAAGCTACTTTCTTTAAATTCCCTTCCACTGGAGTTTATCAAGGAATAATGTATATTCTGCCAAGTATTGAAGCTTTATATGTGCTGTCCTTATCTTCTCCATAAGTCAAACTAATGATTCACCTGACTCATCTTTGATTTTTTTTCAGGGTAACACAATAATGAATAAGACAGACATGGTTTATCTTAAGGAACTTACAGTCTTTAAGAACTTATAGCCTTCTTAAGGAGATGATATTAAGTAATTTTAAAGATAGAGCATTGAAGTGGTGGGAGGTGTTGTGTGGTAGAGATCCATGATCTTATGGGAGCATGTGATACTGGTTTTGATGCAGAAGACTTTTCTACATAGTGAGAATTGATCTGACTTCTAAAGAGTATTAGCCAAAGAACTATAGGGAAGTGTTATCTAGGTAGGGTGTATTGTATGAGCAAAGGCCCTGAAGTGGACGGGAGCATGGCAAATACAAATGACTGAAAGAAAGCCAGGGTAGTGAAATTGCAGAGTGTGTGGTCTATAAGATAAGGCTAAAGAGGTAGGTACAGCCAGATGGAGCCCATTAGTGGGCTGGGGATGGTGGCTCATACCTGTAATCTCAGCACTTTGGGAGGCCAAGGCAGGATGATAGTTTGAGGCCAGAAGTTTGAGACCAGCATGGACAACATAGTGAGAACTTGTCTCTACAAAGAAATTTAAAAAATTAGCTAGGCATGGTGGCTCATGCTTATAGTCCCAGTACTCAGGAAGCTGAGGTGGGAGGAGCACTGGAGCCCAGGCATGCGAGGCTGCAGTTTGCTGTGATCATGCCACTGCAGTCCAGCCTGGGTGAGGAAGTGACACCCTATCTCAAAAAAAAAATTGCTATTTTTTACCTTCAGATCAATGGAAAGCCACTGGACTGTTTTAAGTATGGTGATCAGATTCATATTTATGTAGAGGATGAATTGGAGGGTAAAGGTGATGGGCTTTGGTATGGGCAATCTTGTTGTATTAGAACTGCAATGACAAATTAAATTCAAAATCTCAGTGACTTAACACAGTAAAGATTTGTCTCTGTCATACACAGTCCAGAAGGGTTGGGCAGCCTTCTTCCATCGTGAAGTATGCCTACCAAGGTCATCTTGGTGGGAGAAAGCAGAGCTTTAATATCACTTTTATTTAAGTTTTATTTAATTTTTGATGTTTTAAAAATCATTTTATTGTGGTAGGATTCACATCTAAAAAGCTGTATGTATTTAGTATATTTAAAGTTCACTTTTAAAGGACCAGGACTGGAAGTAGTTTACATAACTGGGCCCAGCTTGGCTGTGCAGAACTTAGAACTTGGTCATATAGCCTACTCAGCTTGCCAGGAAGGCTGGGGAATGCAGTCTTTCCTGTTCAGCCAAGAAGAGAAAACAGTATGATGTATACATATCCTAATCTATCCCCTCTGCAGCCAATTGAGAAGTTACAGCAGTCTGGGTAAGAGGCAATGGGAGCTTGGACTGAGGGTGAAATGAGATGAATGTCTCAGAGAAAGATGAAAATCCAAAGAGTAAGGGAATAGAGGAGTTGTTAAGAACATCTCTTAGGCTTGGAGCCTTATGTGACTAGAAGGGTGGTGATAGCTACTGAGAAAGGAAGACTGGTTAGAAATGGACCAGCTTGCTTTTTATTTTAGACATGTTGTGCATCACATGCCTTTGAGACATAACAACTGGAGACGTGAGATAGGAAATTGAATGTAAAGACTAGAAGCTCAGAAGAGCAGAAGTCTGAACAACATGTAAGTTTTGGCTTAGATGATTGAAAGCTTGAGCTTGGGTAAAGTCTCTGAGGAAGAATGCAGAGTTCATCCTTTCCTTCCATGCTGCTGTCAACCTCTGCTTTCTGCCGCATTGTCCTACCACCTCCACCCCTTGACCTCAGCTGATCTTTTGGAGGTCCCCAGAGCCCTTTTTCTTGTCCTTAGGTGGTTCCCTTTGGAACTCCCCGTTATAGCTATTCTGAATTGTTAGTAGTAGTAGATTGGAGGAGTGCCCTCAAACCCATCCTACTACTCCTGCCTTATACTTCACAGAGAAAATAGAATCTTTCAGACACAATTTTTGGCAGTATATCTTCCTTCCACCTCAAAACTGTCATTTTCCCTTCCCTATTTCAGAGAAAAAAATGTGTATCTTTTTCTTAGACTGACTCTCCCATCTGTGCTGTGGATCTTAACCATTTCTTTAGATCTCTGACATTGTTAATTGTATGAATGATTAAGATTATCTCCTCTGGAATTGCTTGAACCCAGGAGGCGGAGGTTGCAGTGAGCTGAGATTGTACCATTGCACTCCAGCCTGGGTGACAGGAGCGAACCTCCATCTCAAAAAAAAAAAGTATCTCCTCTGGAACCAAATTGCCAGAGTTCCATTCCCAGTTCTGCTATTGTTTCCTCTGTAACCCTGGGCAAGTTATTTAATTTTGCTATGCCTCAGTAGAAAAAATTGCATCTTTAAGATGCAGGCCAGGCGTGGTGGCTCACGCCTGTAATCCCAGCACTTTGGGAGGCTGAGGTGGGCAGATCACGAGGTCAGGAGATTGAGACACCATCCTGGCTAACATGGTGAAACCCTGTCTCTACTAAAGATACAAAAATTAGCCGGGCATGGTGGCGGGCACCTGTAGTCCCAGCTGATTGGGAGGCTGAGGCAGGAGAATGGCATGAACCTGGGAGGCGGAGCTTGCAGTGAGCCGAGATCGCGCCACTGCACTCCAGCCTGGGCGACAGAGGGAGACTCCATCTCAAAAAAAAATTTAAAAAAGATGCAAATAGTGATAGTGGCTGTCTCATAGAATTGTTTTGATTTATAAGTATCTGGCAGTAGTAAGTACTCAGTGTTTTGTTTTGTTTTGTTTTAACATCAAGTTCTTAAACATCTAGAACAGTTACATCGCCCCAATCATAAGACAACTTTCGTCAAGTAGCATTCAGTCTTCCCTTTTTTCTTCATTGTTAACCATCTTACGTTTTCTGTCTTTACCTCTTCAATTCCTGATGGGTCCCCAGTCCATTATGGTTGACTTCTGTCCCATTTCTCCCATCTATTGAAATGTTCAGAGACCCAATTGCTAAGCCCAGTAGTGTGTTTTCATTGTCTCAAATACTGCAGAATTGGATGTTGATGACTTTCCTCCTCAAAATATTCTCCCTTGCTTCTAAGATACTGCTTTCTTCCTCCTTACTTTTTCTTCTTAGTTTTCTGATTACCTCTTTTTAGTGTCCTTGATGGTTTGGGGGTTTTTTTTGTTTTTTGTTTTTTACTTTTTAATTTTTACATACTCACATACTCAATGGTGAGAAACTAGATTTGCTGCTTAATGTTTGTGACCCCCTGGTGTGGGCTAGTCCAAAATATGTATTAGGTGAAGCCTTCCAACGAGATCCATGCTCGTATTTCCACTGCTGTCTGGTCATCTCCACCTAGATGTCTTGCACAGTCTTCAGAGTTGATGTGTCATACTGTGCCATATTTCCTTTTCTGTTCACATATCGCAGACTAGTCACTAATCGAGAGAATCCCGGGGCTCGTCTGATACCACTCTTCTGTGTCTCATTCAGCTGTATTGATTTGACTTTGACATGTCCTTGAGTTTTTCTGTTTTTAACCTCACTGCCGTAGTTCAGAGCTTTCTTCTCTGAATATTTGTAATTGTCTCAAAATTGGTTATCTGCTTCCAGTTTCTGTGCCAGTTTCTCCTTCACAGTATTCAGTGTGATTCAGTATTTCAATGTTAATTTCCTCAAGCACAAGTGTCTAATGGTATAGGAAACCTCCACAGACATCATTTCTAATAGAAAAAAAGACAAAATTCTTCCTTACTGAGGCTTTTAAGGAGCTTGTAAGTTACAGCCAGGTTTGGCTGAGATTTATCTGTTTTATAATTGCAAAATACACATTCACTTTGTTTTCGATTACTAGTAATCATTGATTTAATTTACAAATCAGAATTTAGAATGTTTGAGATGCTTGGATATTGACAGATGTATTCAAATATTGGTCGATTGAATATAAGGCTTTAAATGTTGCCTTCATGCTTTTAGAAATTGCTTGTTGGGTCAAATGTGATTTCAACATTATGGACTAGGGAGTTAGAGGGATTGGGGTCTGTTTCTAGTTCTTCAATTTTTGTTTCTTTGAACATTTTATTCATCTGTTGCAAAATGAAGATTCTTAACTTGCTTAACATAAGATACGTTGTAAAGATCAGAAATATACTACTCTTAAAGCAGTAAAAGGTTTAAGAAAAGTGCTTTTTTAAAGTAGGAATGTGCTAACATTGTGTAGTTACGAATTTTCTAGTCTTAATTTTCTGTTTCTGTTATTAGAGTGAATGTTCATTTATGAACAGAAAATGTGGAGTAGATGGCATTGGAGTGTATTATTTAGAGATCTTTAATGAATGAGATGATGAAATGACCCAGTTACCTTAATATTAAGTAAGTGCTAGGATCTTAGTGTGTCTTTCTCCCAGAATTCTTGCACGGGTTTTAAAGTAACAACTTTATTTTTTATTTGTTTGTATAAATTTGTGAAGGTACAAGTGTAATTTTGCTACATGCGTGGATGGTGTAGTAGTGAAGCTGGATCTTTTAGGGTATCCATCGCCCAAATAACATACATTCTACGCATTAATTAATTTCTCATCCTCCCCCGGCTCTCCATTGTCTATTATTTCACACTCTGTCCATGTGTACACATTATTTATTTCCTATTTATAAGTGAAAATACGTGGTATTTGTAACAACTTTATTGAGGTATAATTCACATACCACAAAGTACAGTTCAATTCAGTGGTTTTTCAGTAGATTCACAAAGTACAGTTCAATTCAGTGGTTTTTCAGTATATTCATGGTTGTGTATGCATCACTCCTGTCAACTTCCAGAACATTTTCATTACTTCAAAAGGAAATCCCATATTCATTAGCAGTTGCTCCCCATTCCCTTTTTTTCTCAACCCCTGGAAACCACTAGTCTACCTTCTGTCTATTGATTTTACCCAGTTTGAACATTGCATATAAATAGAATCATGCAATAGGTGCCCTTTTCTGTCTGGCTTCTTTCACATAGCACAGTGTTTGTCAAGGTTCATCCTTGTTGTAGCATGTATCGGTACCTCATTGTTTTAATGGCCAAGAAATACTCCATTGTGTGGATATACTACATCTTTTTTTTTTTTTTTTTTTTGAGGCAGAGTCTTGCTCTGTCACCCGGGCTGGAGTACAGTGGCCGGATCTCAGCTCACTGCAAGCTCCGCCTCTCGGGTATACGCCATTCTCCTGCCTCAGCCTCCGGAGTAGCTGGGACTACAGGCGCCCGCCACCTCGCCCGGCTAGTTTTTTGTATTTTTAGTAGAGACAGGGTTTCACCGTGTTAGCCAGGATGGTCTCGATCTCCTGACCTCGTGATCCGCCCGTCTCGGCCTCCCAAAGTGCTGGGATTACAGGCTTGAGCCACCGTGCCCGGCCCAGATATACTACATCTTAAAAATCTATTAATCACTAAGTGGACTTGAGGGTTGTTTTCACTTTTGGTCTATTTTGAATAATACTGCTGTGAACATTTGTGTACAGGTGTTGGTGTGGACACATTTTCATTTCTTTTGTGTATATATACCTAAGAGTGAAATTCCTAGGTCAGGTGTTAACTTTATGTTTAACTTTTTGAGGAACTGCCAAACTGCATGCCAAAGCGGCTGTACCATTTTACAGTTCTACAGTAGCATATCAGGGTTTCAAGTTCTCCATGACCCCACAAACATTTGTTATTGTCCATCTTTTTTATTTTAGCCCTCCTAGTGGGGGACTCATTATGGTTTTGAAGTGAAGAGGTATCTCATTATGGTTTTGATTTGCTTTTCTCTAATCACTATTGATGTTGAGCATTTTTTCCATATCCTTGTTAACCATTTATATATCTTCTTTGGAGAACTATTTAAATCCTTTAACTGTTTTTCAATTGAAGTATTTGCCTTTTTTTATTATTGAGTTGTAAGGGTTCTTTATTCTGACAAGTTCCTTGTAGGCTTTTCTGATGTTTTCTCTCATTCTGTTGATTATCTTTATCTTATGTGCATTTTTATTTCTTAAATGATTTGACATTAATTTGGGTATCATTAATATTTTTCCATTGTTTAGTATTTAAATGCTATTGCTTATGATTCATTTTTCCCTTTTTATTAAAAAAAATTTAGAGGTGCGGTCTCCCTATGTTGCCTACACTGGTCTCAAACCCCTGAACTCAAGTGATCTTCTTGCCCTCTCCCTCTAAAGTGCTGAGACTACAGTCATAGCCACTACACCCAGTCTAAAGATACCATTCTTGACTCAAAGCATGGTTTTACATAAATTGACCATATGACCCAGCAATTCCACTCCTAGTTTTCTACCCAAGAGAATTAAAAACATGTCCACACAAAACCTTGTACATGAGTGTTTGTAGCAGTCTTAATAGCCAAAAAGTAGAAACAACCCAAATGTCTGTCAACTGATGAATAGACAAGGAAAATGTGGGATATCCAAACAATGGAATATTATTCAACAGTAAAAAGAAATAAAGTAACCAGGCGCTTTGTCGTGCACCTGCAATCCCGGCTATCTGGGAGGCCAAGGCAGGAGGACTGCCCAATTTTAGGAGTTCAAGGCTGCAGTGCGCTATGATCATGCCTGTCAGTAGCCACTAGGCTCCAGCCTGGGCAACATAACGAGATCCCATCTCTCATGCACCCCTTCCTGCATCAAGGCTGAACATTCCGGATACTTCACAGCTCCGACCTGCTTAGCCAGGGAGGGGCCTTGCTGAGGAGTCATTGGCACTCGGCTCTGCTCCTTCAGCTTCTTCACTGTCTCACAGTCACTCCACAGGTCCCTTTTGGTGCCTACCAGCATAGCAGATACATTGAGGCAATGATGGGAGACCTCTGGGTACCACTTATGCCTCACATTGGCATAAGAGGATGGGTTGCCAGTGGAAAAACAAATGACAAAGGTATTGGTCTGGGGACAGGAGGACATTCGCAGTTGGTCATATTCCTCCTCTTGGCCAGTGGTGTCCCACAGGTTCAGGCTGATGATTGGGCATCCACAGATGTCTGGGTGCAATAGTTGTCAAAGACATTGGGGATATACTCCTTAGGAAAGGCGTTTGTTGTATAACTGATGGGGAGGCAGGCTTTGCCTACAGTCACATCTACAATCACACATTTGATTGTCTGCATTCTTCCCTTAGTCTGATCATCCTCCAGTGCTGTTCAACCATGACTGGCACAGCCTCCTGGGCATCTCTTGTTGGGCTTTATAATTCTTGCTTTAGAAAAGCTAACATGCAAAACAAAGTAGTTAATGAAGCATTAAAAATTATGGATATAGTTAAGTTAATGTAAATAGCACTTCCTCAAGATGAAAAAATTAAAAACTGGTTTAAGGTCTTGTGCTATCAAAATCTTGTTTAACTATGCTTTGTCCCAGAATAGCAAGTATAACATAGTGAAAGATTATTTTTCTGGTCAGTATAATCCCAAATTAAGATACCCTCTTTATTATAGCAGTAGACATTTTCTTATTTATTCTAATCTTAGTTTAAAATTTGGAATTTTTAAGTGAAATTTTAATGGCAGGTGACTAATACTGAATATTGATCACATAATTTGAAATGTGAGTAGAGCAAAGACCTCTTAATCTTTTTTTTTAAGTTAGAGAAAGAGATGCTGTAGGGATGAAAATTTCCCAGTCTAGCAGCTATGACCAGCTACTGTGTATTACGAAAGGAATTTTAGAGGTGTCATCAGCATACAGACTGGGAAGACGATCTGCCTGTGGTCAAGGCTCTAAGCAACCTGTATAAGAAGAAAATAACCCAGCACCTTAGGAAACACTTCTTTTAAGATTCTAGGGTAGGACAGGCTGCTGTAGTTGAATGTTTCTTTACTCCTGTGCAGTAGTGGATGAATGGCATATATTTGTGATCTTTTAAAAAGTTTGATGTCTAAAATTAGTAGTGATTACAGCTCAAATTTCTAGTTTTTTAATTAGATGATATACCTGTAAAATGTTAAATATATGCCAATCTATAAGCAGAATTTAGTATTTTATGTTTGGCACAATAAAAATTTTAAGTCTTTTTCTCATGTATTTTCTCGTCACAGGCCTCAGGAGTGCAAGTAGCTGATGAAGTATGTCGCATTTTTTATGACATGAAAGTTCGTAAATGTTCCACACCAGAAGAAATCAAGAAAAGAAAGAAGGCTGTCATTTTTTGTCTCAGTGCAGACAAAAAGTGCATCATTGTAGAAGAAGGCAAAGAGATCTTGGTTGGAGATGTTGGTGTAACCATAACTGATCCTTTCAAGCATTTTGTGGGAATGCTTCCTGAAAAAGATTGTCGCTATGCTTTGTATGATGCAAGCTTTGAAACAAAAGAATCCAGAAAAGAAGAGTTGATGTTTTTTTTGTGGTAAGCATGTTGGAAATATTGAGCCTCTGTAAAACTTATTTTGTTAGCAAACTTGGAAAACCAGTTCCAGCACCAAAGTAATTTTTATTCAAACTATTTGCAGTTGTTATTTAATTTTTATTTATAGGTTTCATAATGTTACCAGGGCTGATGTTTATGGGACCAAAACTAAATTTTGACTATTTTCTGTCTACTTGCTATATGACTGTCAGTAATTGATGGTGGTGGTGTGTGTGTGTGTATGTTTTATGGGGAAAGGACAGGAGGCATCCTCTAAATGTACTGCTTTTATAAGCTAAAATTTCCTACTTCTTTTAACTTTCTTATTATAAGCCAAACCCCTACTTTTCCAACGAGCTGTGCCAGGAACCAGCCTTCTACTCTTTTAAATATGTACCCTTTACTTGTGCCTCTGTGGTCCGCTACTTTTGAAGAAGTTGGTACCATTCCCTCCCTGCTATAATTCGCTCTACATTTGTACTATTTCATAGTGCAGTCACTAGCCACATGTGGCTATTTAAATTATTTAAAGTTAAAAATTCAGTTTGTTAGCTGAATGAATTACCACATTTCAAATGCTCAGTAGCCACATCTGACTAGTGGCCACCTTATTGAGTAGCACAGATACAGAACATTTCCGTCACTGCAGAAAACTGTTGGTCAGTGTTACTCTAGATAGTGAAACAGTGCTATAAAGTTATTTTTATGGCCTTTTTCTTGAAATGGTCTTTTCAGGTAACTCAGTATTTGAGATGAAGCTTTAGAAAAAGTTACACCTGGATCTCTCATTTATTGAATATTATACTACATTCCTTGATACGGCCAGGAATACAATTCTTTAGTTTCCAAGGGGAGGGAGAAATGGTAACACCACCTGAGTTTTCTTTTTTTTAGAGGAGCAAGGATTCTCTTGATACTTTGGCCTGAGTCAGGGCAAGGCAGGGAGGGACTTAGCTTTTAGCTGTGTGCCATCAACAGTTTGGAGTGTAAGGGATATGGGAGTAGGAGATGCAGAGGATTGAGGTTTAAAAAGGAAGATACTCGAGGTCACACCTCACTTCTATTTCAGTAAGCTTTTACTGCACTTGATTAAACTAAATTGCTGTGAGGAATGCAAAAATGAGGTCAGGGTACACATATTCAGGCAGCTTAGAGTCCATTGAAGCGGGTACGTAAGACTGAAAATTAACAAGGATTTGAATGAAGGTGTATTTATTGAACTTTATTTCTACTACATGCCAGCTACTGTATTAGGGCCTGGGAAAACAGCTGTGAAGTTGTTAAGTCCCTGCTCTTCTGGCATTCACAGCTGAGTGGCAGATAGGCCAGCTAATGGTTTAGGCTTTTAAATTGGTCACTATTTCCTTAATTTACAGGTATTTTTTCTGCTTTTTATGTATTTTGTAATTATGAAAATTATACATTCTTATTTTTAAAAATTTGGAAAATAATACAAGAAAAGGAAATTTAGTGTTAGTGCAATGGTTTATTTTGCACTATTACACTATTACTTAAGAAAAGGTAGAACCTTATTAAAGCCATTTTCTATAACAAACTCCACCCAAGGAGCAGCTCTTCAAGTAGTTTAACAATTTGGTTAGAATAAAATCAGAACGGCTAATGCTTTTTTATGTTTCTGACCTATTTTCAAAAGAAAAGTACCCACTTTGCCGGGTGCAGTGGCTCATGCCTGTAATCCCAGCACTTTGGGAGGCAGAGGCGGGTGGATAACGAGGTCAAGAGATCGAGACCATCCTGGCCAACCAACGTGGTGAAACCCCATCTCTACTAAAAATACAAAATTAGCTGGGTGTAGTGGCACACGCCTGTAGTCCCAGCTACTCGGGAGGCTGAGGCAGGAGAATCGCTTGAACCTGGGAGGCAGAGGTTGCAGTGAGCCGAGATCGTGCCACTCACTCCAGCCCGGGCGAAAGAGTGAGACTCCATCTCAAAAAAAAAAAAAAAAGAAAAGAAAAGTACCCACTCTGTAGCTCAAATATCTGCCAGTCCTGAGGTTGTGATGACTTTGCCTCCTTCACTGGACCTTAGGATTGGGAGGAATAAGCCTCTGAGAGACAGACTGCCCATTTCCTTTTTCCCAAGAATAGAATCTCTGCTCACTGGGGTCAGGGGTACACTAGGTGAGGTCCACATGCCAGTGCTCATGACTGTTGAATGTCCTCGAAGTGTGGCAGCTAAATGGAATTATTAAATGCTCAGAAGTATAAGTGTGGCCTTACTGTACTGCATCTTCTCTGTGATATTTTAGCATTGTGGCATGGAGGTGGGCCTATGGGTTGGCGTACAGAGGAAAGAAGGACTCACGTGCAATCAGTCTGAGTGGGACAGGGGTTTCTGTCCATTACTAATCATTCTTCAGTGTTGCTGCTGAAGGTGTTGTGATGCATATGCTGTTCTTCCAACACACTTCCATTCAAGAGGGAGAACGTGCTCAAATTTTATAAATACAAGATAGTAATAATATTGACAAGACATAATTATTGGTGAGTTGCCATTTAGAAATCTTTGTGAAAGCTGTATTTAGAATCATGAGATTATACAAGTGGATTTAATATTTTTTTAAGAGAATTATTGAAACGTGGACCCCCAGATCTATAATTAAACATGTATTGTTATGTTAGACTAAAAACAAGTATCTGTGGGATCAAAACCTGCTATTGGAATAGATGAAGGGACTGGGGAAGTCTAAGAAAAGGACTTTTATGTGTAATTTATTCTTTTTTTTTTTCCTTTTTTTGATTTACTCTTTTTTAGAAAACAATCTGAAGCAAAGGTGCCAAAATATTAGCATTTAATTCTGGGTCACACGTACTTACAGATTATTATCTGTACTTTTCTGTATTTTAAAACTTTTTTCCAACAAGAAAAACTGTCAAAAACCTTGTGTAAATATTAGGCTGAATCCAATCCTTTATTAATAATAAATGAACAGAAATATTCTGGAGAAAAAGAATTGAGTTATACAGTGCAGTACTCAGTATTGGTTCTTTCATTATGGCCACTGTGATCTGATTTTTAATTGGTGGTTGCCTTTTGCCACCAGTGGTTCTCTTCTTTTTTCCCACCCTGGTCAACCTGAGTAATTCTACTTATGCCTAACTGTAGCATTTCCTCTCTGAGCTGCCGGGGAGGTAGCACAAATGTGCAGTTAAGAAAAAATATCTCAGGAGAGTCTGAGGATTCTCCCCTTGACACTGAAGCAAATGTTTAACAAGATGCAAGTTGTACTTTCTCTAAACCACTTTTTTCATTTTTGGCATCTTTCTATCTAGGGCACCAGAACTGGCACCTCTGAAAAGTAAAATGATCTATGCAAGCTCCAAGGATGCAATTAAAAAGAAATTTCAAGGTATGTTCTAGATTACCTCTGAATATGTAGAGGTATGGTAAACACCCAGAATGGGGCAGCACCTTTTCTGAGAAGCACCTTATTTTTTTGCAGAACTTCAGGCACAAGGGAGAAGTGTTACTTGTTTTGAGAAAAGCAGAAAGATTGAACGTGGCTTTCCATGTGTCTTCTGCTTTGTGCTGGTTGCTCTGAGTCTTCCCAGCCTGTATTTAATAACTCTACCCTTGACGACGTCTGTATATGTCGTTTATTTAGGCTGGTTTTAAGCTAATTTGAGGTGCTGCCAGTTTTCTCATGTAGGAGGTGGACACTGATTGTTTAACATTGGACATAATAGTAAATTTGCTCTTGCCTTTGAATGTAGTTGTTATAATAAAGTTGCAAAAGGGAGATGTACCTAAATGAGAAAGGATGCTCTTTTCTCCAGCTTTACTGTTGAATGGCATGATTTTAGGTAATTGATTCATCTGTGTCCCAAGGAAAGTGCACCCACTCCTGAGCTGGTCAGTTCTATTTGACTTGCCACTGGGTGATTGGGATCCTGATGAGATGGCCTGGCCAGACTTCAGCCAGGAGAAAATGTTGGTATGATGGAAAGAGCATGCATGGGGCAAGTGCCCAAAGGCCTGCACTGAGGGCAAAGCCTGTCTAACTGCTGTGTGGCCTTGGCCAGAACTGCTTAACCTCCATGGGCCTTGATTCTCTCAGCTGTAGAAGGGGAGACTTGGTCTCATGTGTGAGTTTTAGTTTAAGAGTTTGCCCTGCCACCTTCCTTCCATGGCTATTTCCAAACAGCTGAGTGAGCCAAGGTCACAAGGGCTTGGCCTGATGTTGATTTTGTTGTTTGTTTTACTGTCACTGGTTTTTATATTCTCATGGTAGAACAGGTTTGCCCTAGCCTGTTTTTAGTTATGAAAAAAAATTCTTGCTTCCTTTCCCGAGCCTTGCTGCTGCATAGTTTATTGCCGGGTCAGGTTCTTCGTGCATTTGGTTTGATGTTTGGCACCCCCCAGAAGTGTGTCACTGGATTGCTAACTGATGCTTTTAAATCCTTTAGCTTCAGCACTTTCCCAGCCCAACCAAAAGGTTCAGAGTGGATTCCTTATTATCTTTATTCTGCATTGCCTTTCAGTAAAGGGAATTGCTTTGCACACTTGATTTGGTGATAATAAAAGATAGTGACTGGCTGGGTGTAGTGACTCACACCTGTAATCCCAGCACTTTGGGAGGCTGAGGCAGGTGGATCACCTGAGGTCAGGAGTTCAAGACCAGCCTGACCAACATGGTGAAACCCCGTCTCTACTAAAAATACAAAAAAAAAAAATTAGGCCGGGCGCGGTGGCTCAAGCCTGTAATCCCAGCACTTTGGGAGGCCGAGACGGGCGGATCATGAGGTCAGGAGATCGAGACCATCCTGGCTAACACGGTGAAACTCCGTCTCTACTAAATATACAAAAAACTAGCCGGCCGAGGTGGCGGGCGCCTGTAGTCCTAGCTACTCCGGAGGCTGAAGCAGGAGAATGGTGGAAACCCGGG
>NC_045453.1:44447258-44501164 GCF_002776525.5 Piliocolobus tephrosceles | reverse complement strand
CGGGCGGCAGAGCAAGACTCTGTCTCAAAAAAAAAAAAAAAAAAGGCCGGGCGCGGTGGCTCAAGCCTGTAATCCCAGCACTTTGGGAGGCCGAGACGGGCGGATCACAAGGTCAGGAGATCGAGACCATCCTGGCTAACACGGTGAAACCCCGTCTCTACTAAAATACAAAAAATTAGCCGGGCGTGTTAGCGGGCGCCTGTAGTCCCAGCTACTCGGGAGGCTGAGGCAGGAGAATGGCGTGAACCCAGGAGGCGGAGCTTGCAGTGAGCTGAGATCCGGCCACTGCACTCCAGCCTGGGCGACAGAGCGAGACTCCGTCTCAAAAAAAAAAAAAAAAAAAAAAAAAAAAAATTAGCTGGGCGTGGTGGCACGTGCCTGTAATCCCAGCTACTTGGGAGGCTAAGGCAGGAAGAATGCTTGAACCCAAGAACCCAAGAGGCAGAGGTTGCAGTGAGCTGAGATCACGCCATTGCACTCCAGCCAGGGCAACGAGCAAAACTCCGTCTCAAAAAAAAAAAAAAAGATAGTGACCATGCTACCTTTTTTTTTCTAATGAAAGCATCCACTGGCTTTCTCAGATCAGTCCTGAGTAGCTCAAAAGCTGACCTCCTGTGCTTTCAGCAGCTTGAGAAATAAATGGTCTTTAAATGATGGGAATAACCGTGCAGCTATTTAAAAGACAGTGGCCATTTATAGAGAGGCTACTGTATGTAATCCATAATTGAGCTCGTTTTTGCAGTTGGTAGTGTAATTGTTCTAAGAAAGCAGTCACTAATATTTCACATAGTTTTCATTGTGATCGATTTATAAATGTGTAGTGTAATACCATTGAAGAGCCAGCTGTTTGCTTTTCAATACAGTTGACAAAATCAACTGTGCAATCAAAAATAATTTGTATTTTTATATTTTAAAAACCAAGAAAATTTTTTTACTAGACCTTTTAGCTTTGTAGCGAAGTACAACATATCTATAGAAAAGTATATGTCACAAATTATTGTAGAATGTGATGAATTTTTCAGAGTGAACATAATGGTTATTTCTTAATCTAATGACCAGCACCGCAGAAGCCTCTCTGGTGCTGTTCCCTTCAATTCATAGCACTTCTTTCTGCCTGCCCCTTCCTCCTCAAGGTAGCCAGCACCCTGGCTTCTAACAGCATAAGTTAGTGTGGGCTGATTTTGTATGCTATATCTATATATATAATAGAATATATGCATTTTAAATCTGGATTCTTGCAGTGAATGCCGTTTGTGAGGCCCATCTATCTTGATGCATGTAGTTACAATTATTTATTCTCATTACTGTGTAGTATTCTGTGTTTGTATATACCCCAGTTTATCCAGATTAGAACTGGTCTTTTAAAAGTTTGATATCTTAGAGAAAGAGATAAACTGTTGCCATAATTCTAAATAGAATTGTGTTTTTCCTCTCTAGGCATAAAACATGAATGTCAAGCAAATGGACCAGAAGATCTCAATCGGGCTTGTATTGCTGAAAAATTAGGTGGATCCTTAATTGTAGCCTTTGAAGGATGCCCTGTGTAGGTCTTTCAGTGCCACAAATTGAAAGCTTCCATGTTTAATGTTATTCTCTTGCTATATAAATAAAGCAAATATATTTAGGCCAGGGTCTCACTGAGGGGGAGCTGTCTCGTCATCTTTTAAACGAAATATTCTATAAACATATGCAAACAGCCCCTAAATAAATCTAAAGTCTAAAGTTTTATTGGTGTGAAATTAAATTCTTATTGGCCATATGCCTGTTTTGATGAGTTGATTTATAAAGATTTTTGTTAAGCTCAGGATTTTAAATTATGCAGTTCACAAAACAGTAAAGGCCATGTGAAGAGAATTATTACATCTTTAGTAACCTCAGCATTTACTTTGTTTCTTTTGCTTAGAAAATTGCTCATAATCTGGTTATAATTTTGGCCCAAATTCTTTATTCTTCCTTGAGCTAAGCAGAATAATGGAATATAATATGTCTTTATAATATAACAACACTAATACACTAATAGTAAGATTAAGTCAGGCAGTATTTTACTTCTACCAAATGTGTAATGGAGATTGCTTCAAAATTGTGTCCACATAATCCACGCTGATCTTGCAAAAGCACTATTTCAAGCACATCATTGGAATACAGGAAGTAGCCCTGCACCTGCCAGTGAGCTCACCATTCACTGATTGGGAGAGTGACCTGGCATCTTGCAAATCATGGTGTGTCTTCAGGAGAATGTGCAGTGTCTTGTAATAAATTATAATGCAAATTAGGGCTACATTGTAATCTGCTTTGTTAATGAAAATGGCAAAACAATATTGACAAACTAGGACACCTGTGGTATCTTTAATTGTATCTCATTCAGAAGTTTGCTTCTTATAGTATAATAAAGTATGGAAGAATATTGAGTATATGTTTACTCTGGGCCTGGGAGAACTTAATTTTCTAGAGCAGTTTGTTGACTCGTGTGCAATGGGGAGAGGTACCATGATGACACTCACAGGGAGGCACTGTTCACTGACATTTGGAAGTGGTCATTGTTCATATCGCGGGCACAACACTTTGAACGATATAGAGATGCACCAACAGTTGAACTTAGAAGTAGCAGTATTGGCTTTGTGTAATAAAGGAAGCATTTTTGACTTACCTCTCGTGTAATTATTTATGTGTGAATTGGGAATGTAAGATTTTGCCTTCCATATGGGGTAAGTCATTGAGGTTTGGGTATTTCCAATAATTAAGAGTTACGATTGGCTGAGTGTGGTGGCTCACTCCTGTAATCCCAGCATTTTGGGAGGCTGAGGCAAGAGGATAGCTTGAGGCCATGAGTTTGACAATCAGCATGGGCAACATAGTGGGATCTCATCTACTAAAAGTAAACAAAATTAGCCAGGTGTGGTGGTCAGTAGTCCCAGCTACTTTGGATGCTGAAGTGGAGGATCACTTGAGCCCAGGAGGTCAAGGCTGCAGTGAGCCAAGATCATGCCACTGTACTGCAGCTTGGATGACAGAGCAAGACCTTGTCTCAAAAAAAGTCACAGCTCCCTCTGGTGAATAAGAAAGTTGGTGTAAAAGTTGGGGAATTTTTCAATGTTTATTACACTATAAGTGTAATAAATATTACACAAAATTATAAAGGTAATCACATTTAAAATTTAGAAAATAGAGAAAAGGGAACTTGTACATTGTCCTACCACACCATCACATGGTTAGCCTTTTGATACACAGCTCTGCATTATTACATGTCAGAAACTGCACATAAACTATGGTGGTCCCATATAATTGCAAGGTATTTTCTGCTGTAATTAGAAACACAAATACCATTGTGTGACAGTTGCCTACGGTATTCAGTATAGTAACATGCTGTCCAGGTTTGTAGTCTAAGAGTAATAGGCTCTACCACACAGCCTAGGTGTGTAGTAGGCTATGCCATCTAGGTTTGTGTAAGTGCAGTCTAGGATGGGGAACATTTTAATGTTGATCCACGTGCCAGGCTTTTGTGAGACAAGGTTATGCTTTAATCAAAATACTTATTTCAGAATTGTCTAGAAAAATAGTGCTGGCTGCTTGTCATTCATCCTGAATTTCTTGTTTCTTTACTGTGTAGCGATGCTTTCAGCGTGGGTTTTGTTTTTTGAGACAGGGTCTCTTTCCCCGAGGCTAGAGTGCAGTGGTGCAATCATAACTCACTGCATCCGTGAACTCTTGGGCTCCAGCAAGCCTCCTGCCTTGGCCTCCTAAAGTGCTGTGATGACAGGTGTGAGCCACTGTGTCCTGCTAGTGATGGTGATGAACAGGCTTCCAGGGAAGTGCTGTAAGTCCAAGACGGCCGTACTCAAAAGTCAGCCATGTAGGTAAAGCCAGATATTTCGTCAAGGAGTTTTAGAAGGAGGACATTTTTCCTGTGGTGTCGGCTTAAGTGTGGCACTGTTGTGCGTGTGTGAGGTGCATTCTTTGGGAAGCATTTCAAACCGTATAAAGGGATGTGATGTAAACATCTAGAACTCATTCCAGAAATTCAATAAAATGCTAGTAGTTACTCTTTCTCTAGGGGAGCTTTTGAGAAAGTCTTAGTGGATTCCTGAGGCCCAAGAATTGTGCTCACAAGCACTCAGGGTGATTCTGGTACAAAATTAGGGTTCAGACCTCAGCTGATTGGTCTGCTGTTGGTCAGGAACAAAACTGCAAGTATACTCTGCTTCCAGAAAATACGTTTACCTTTTCACAAATGCTAACGCACTGCAAAAATGTATTTGTGGAAAGCTAACTTAGTCTCATCTAGCGGTTACTCTCTTGGCCTGACAAAGCAGCAAATAAAGCCATTGCTAACAGAATTCAATCAGAGCTTGACTGTGAAGTTATCTCAGACAATATTACTCTGCAAAAACAGGGGACACGGTGACTTGGATCATAGGTTTCGTTTGGTGGTTTCCTTTCTGCAGAGTACTGGCTGCTGTAGGCCCAGCAAGTGCAACTTGTTTCTTGACTGTAATTGCCCTTGGGACCACCAGAGACTGAATACGCCCAACACACATCACTTCTTGGTGATTTGGGGCATTTCTGAAATTGAGAACGGGCTCTAGACTGGGTTCCAGCTGGGCTGCAGCTGGAAGGGACAGTAATGGCATTATGGCCGGCAAGGGGAGTATTCCAGGAGCCAGGGTTTCGGTGGAAGGCAGGCTTGAGTACTGTGTTTTGTTACTGAGGGCTCTCTGGGTTCTGCACAGTCCCAAAAGGGCCCTGGGGAAGGGACTTACAGAGCCTCTGGCCAGTACCCTCAGTAACCAGCCCAGAGGTGAAGTAACTTGCCTAAGGTTAGTCGACTCACAGGTGGCAGAACTGGGACAAAAACTCAAGACCTCTTCATTTCTGTTCCTGAGCTATTCTCAACACCTCAGGAGAATTCACTTCATTTCTCTTACTGTAATTGGATCATCTTTCCACAACATTTCTAACATCAGAAATTCAAAGGTTAGACCTTGTTCAGTGCTAGGGGTGAGATTTGAAAGGGCCAAGACGGAAAGCATTTCTTTTGGGCTCTGAGCTCCCGTCAGACCCAACCCTGAAGGAAGCGCAGTGATGGCATCTGCGGAGGGCCTGGAGTGGCTTCTATAACAAAACCTCGCTTTCCCCGCACTTGCCCCTCAGGCCTTACTGGCTCCCTGCCCTCGCTGCACAGCTTCCTTCTCCGCACCCCTTCCTTCTCGGGGTGCCATAGGTGCGGCTAGCAGGCGCAGCATCGTGGTGCCCGTGTTCCAGAGGATCACATGGAGACGACCTGAGGAAGCTCGTCTGAGCGCAGCTGTCTGTGAGGGGCTTCAGGTCCCGTTGTGCTGTCTATGGGCCACGTTAACCTGAACTTCACATCTACTCTGTGGGCTCTGGTCGTCTTCACCCAACGGCCCAAACCCAGGGTCTGGCTTTGGGAAGCCAGTCCAGGGAGGAGCAGTGGTTTGTCTGTTGGGTGGCAGCTGGGTGAGTCCTGCCTCCACAGTGAACTTCATTCCAGGAACACCACGGGCCAGTCCTCTGGTGCTGCCTGAACTCGGCTACAGCTGCAAGACGGGGCTGCGAATGGCCAGGCCAGTGACCTGTGCCACGCTGGGGAACGCCGTGGGGCTGGGGAGGGCTGCTAGCCCCTTCCGCAGGAAGTCTGAGGGCTGCGCCTCAGCTGGCTTCCCCAGAGCCTGACATGGAACCTGGCCTGGGACAGTTGAGGAGGCCCGGCCCACCTGAGGCAGGGCCCAGCCGGCAGCCTGGCAGACTCGGCTCCCTCTGCGCACCTGGGAGGTACCACTCCTGGGCATAAGGACTGCTCTGGCCCTGCTGGGGCAGGTGGGGACAACAGATGATGGGCCCTTAGAACTGGAGCTGCAGGAGAAAAGCTCCCACGTGGCATTCTCCCGAACTCCCGGGCCAGCCGCACAGGAGTCCTGCACCCCGTGCTACCTGCCTTCAGCTTCCTCCCTTCTGCATGCACAGACCCGGGGCTCCTAGCAGGTGGCCACAGAAGCGGCAGCGTGGCACCCCAGCACCCCTTCTCCTTCCCCAAGGTCTACCCTTTCCTCTGCTCAAAATGGGTACCCCTGCCCCATTCCTGTGCCTTCAGAGGGCATCAGCCCAGTATGGGGCGCTCAGTCTCGCGGTGTGGCAGGTCAATGGGGCGATTCAGTGGCAGCCCTGCTGCAGCACACAGGTCTGCCTGTTCCCCACACTCCCCGGGGCCCACACCACTGCCCTGACCTATGGCCACCCACGTGTGGAGTTCTGCCTCCTGCAGGTGGCCTCCCTCACCCAGAACCTGTGCTCCCACTCAGCCCCCTGTACTAGATGCATGGGGGTGCGGACGCAGGGGGCCCAGTGGCTGTTGCAGGGCACTCAGCCCCGGGTGCTCTTCCCCAGGCTCCCCACATTCCAGAGCCCAGCCCTGCCCCGCAAGTACCAACCTCCCAGGCTGTGGGGCCTAGCCACGTGTCAGAGGGGTGGGTTTGAACCTGCCCAGCCTTTAGCCCGGGGAGGGGGGCAGGATGCACCTCACCGGGAGGACTGAGGGCTCGCTGAGCGCCAGGCACGGGGCTGGGAACGGGCAGCCATCAGGTGTCCTTGCAGGCACTTCCTGCTACTCAGTCTCCCAGCCAGAAGCCAGGATGTCGATGTTCCAAGACCGTGGGATCCCTTTCTGCTTCAGCCTCCTCTAGAGTTCTACGGACAGGCTTGGCTCTCCCTACTCAGAAACCTCAATGGCTGCACTGCCTCCCCGGTCCAGCGCCCCCTGGCCTTGGTAACCTGGCCCCCCTCCATACCTCTATGCTGCTGCTGCCCGAGTGCCAGCCTCCCTCACCTCACACACACCTGCTTTTCCTGGGAGCTCAGCTTAAGCCCACTTCTCCAGGGACCTTCCCAGGATTCCCAGCACCAAGAACAGCCACGACACACAGTGCCACACACCACGGCTGGGTGGCCCACAGGCACTTCCCGAGAGCTGGCACCAGGGCTGGGCCGAGCAGTTTGAGGCTAAGCAGTTCCAGGCTGCAGGCAGAGGCCGTGTGGGGGGCTGAGGAAGGGAGGCAGACAGACGCACACCACAGGGCTTCCCTAGGTCTTGAGGCTGTCAAAACCACCCCCGAGTCACTGCCATCAACTGAAAGGGCCATGCGTGACAGAGACCGCAGAGCAGGCCACCTGCCATGCTCATAGGCTGTGGAGACCCTGGTTCTCGCTGCCACTGTCCCCGACAGCACCCTTCTCACAATGCCATCCTGCAGGACCTGCCATCCAAGAGCCCAGTTGTCCCCCAGCCAAGTTCGGCCAAGCGGACCCTCTCCCAAGATTCTGAGGCTTGGAAGGGAGATAGATGCAAGTGAACAGTCCTTGGTCAAGGTAGACCCGCCTTCCATTCCGGAATTGGTTGGGGCCTTACTGTGACTGAGCCTCTGAACGTCTCTGTGGACTAAGCTCCAGGTTCCTATTGCTTACACTCAAAGAGACACACTTCTTGGGGCCAAGGACCATGCCGTCAGGGGCTGCTGAGGACACTGGGTCTGAGGGTCGTGGCAAATCTAAACTGGCTTCTGCAGGTGAAACTCTGCCTCCCCGGGGCAGGCAGTGGGCTGCTCTAGCCCGGGCCCACCCTCTTGGAGTGTGGGTGTTTGTTCAAGCCCCCACCAGGACACAGACCCCTTGTTCATTCCCAGACCTCCGTCACACAGCAGCCCACACCACCGGCCGCGCTCACAAACCTCGGCCCCTCCGGGATGCGGGGCAGCAGTCCATGCGTCTGGCTCTCAGGTGTAGCAGGCCCTGCTCCCTTATCCTGCCGGGAGGGCACTGAGGTCTGGGAGGTGACAGGGAAAACTGCCGGGGGGCCCCAGAAGCAGCGAGTCTCAGCCCCACACTACGCGGAGCTGCAGAGACCCTGCCTTCAAAGCAGCTGAGGCCCACACTCGCTCTCTCCCCGAGGACGCCCCCACCCCTTGGTTCTTCATCTTGGGCCCAACAGCAGGTGGGGGAGCCCCAGCAGACGACCAGACGAGACCACAGCACCGGGCACCAACGTTGATTTTAATGGCATCAACACCCAGGAGGTCGCACGTCAGTTCTCGTTGGCAACATCTAGGGGTGAGGGGCTGTGGCCTCCAGTTGGCCCCTCAGCCTTCGAGAACTGGCTGCCCGGTCCCACCCGCTTCCCGTCCCGCCCTGCTGAAAAAACACGAAACGATTGCACTGACAGACAGACCCCAGAGTGCCCGGCCTCCCACACACCCACGGGGCTGTCAGAGCCAACCAGGACTTTGGCGTCACTCGGTGGTGGCCCAGGGCTGCGCCCAGGATAGTGTTTATCGAATGTGACACAGGTTCGTTTACAAACTGGGGCTCTGCAAGGTCTACTTCTGTGGCTCTAAGAGACTCTCGTCTCTCATGGCTTCTTTCGGAGCTACCGGAAGTTGGGCCTGGATACCGCTGTGTCGGTTGGTTGGTGTATTTGTAAGGAATGTGTAAGGCATTTGGTAAGTTGAACAGTAACTTCTTTTTCCACAGAGGAGACTCAGACAGAGGTGCCCTCCTTTGAGCTGCTGCCGTCCTCCTGTGAACGAAGGCAGGTGGCGTGAAGGGGGGCTGGGCCACGAGCCATGGCAGAACCACCTGCCCTCCTCCCTGGGCCATCGGTCCCTCCCCGGACTGACCCCCTCAAGCCACTCCAGTCCCTCAGAGAACAGGAGGAGCCACAGAGCCCTGGGGCTGGGGGACAGGGAGGAGCTGGTGGGAGCCGAGGGGAAGCCACCCACCTGCAGGGCAGGGGCTGGGGCACTGGCTAAGGGGCCCACACAGGTACAAAGTGAAGACCTGGGCCAGCAGGGGGACCGGCAAGGGAACCCCAGAAGGGCGGGTGCTGGGCTGGGCGGGCTGAAGCACTCATTAGAAGTCTCTGTCCCCACCACCTCCGCCCAGCTCTGCCTCTCCCGCTCCTGCCTCCCCTGGGGCTCCCGGCCCAGTGCTCCCAGCAGCTCTGACTCCTCCCGCCCTGCTTTGGGGCCAGGCACGCACTGTCTTTTCCAGCTGTTCCTGCAGCTTCTTCACTGTGTCCTTCTCCCTTGCCAGCTGCTCCTGGGTCGTCTTCAGAAGCTCCTGCAGTTTGGTGGCGGCACGTCCCAGGTCACTTGTTAACTTCTTCTCTTTTTCTAGTCTCTCCTGATGGTCAAAAGGTTGACGGGGGTCAGCCCTTGCACCAGCAGGAGGGCCACCCCAGCGATGCCCACAGGACCCTGATACCAGGGACTGGAGCCCTCTGGGGACACAAGGCAGGCAACTCCTGGTCACCCAGAGACAGGTGGTGACCACAGGGAGGAAACCGCCCACGCTGCCCGTCAAGGCTGTGTCCTGTGCTCCCAGCACCACCAGGAGACCTTCCTGGGTGGGGCAGGAGCAGTCTACTCTGCACCGTCCAAGGCAGCACAGGACACACCTGACTACTGAGCGCCAGACATGCGGCTGAGGAACGCGCTTCATGTTCTACATGATTCACATTTCAACAGCCACCCGGACTAATGGCTGCCATGTGACCATGTGACACTGCAGGGCTAGGAGCCCCCACCCCGGCCCCGGGGAGTGACAAGGGGAACCAGTGCCGAGGGCAGGTCCCGGTGGGGTCGGCTCTCCCCTTCCTGGCCCCTTTCCGAGGCCAAGAGTGGCCCCAGCCCCAGAGCAGACCCCACAGGTGTGACCCCGCCCCAGCCCCTGCCTGCCTTCAGCTGTGAGGCCTCCTCCGTTTCTGAAGACTCTAGGGGGCCGGCTGTGCGGAGCTTCTCCAACTCTTCTTGTAACCGACACGCCGAGGTCTGAGCCTTGACAGAGAGGGAAGTGAGACGTCTTACAAATGGCTGTGCTGTCGAGACCCTACTGAGCATGCTTGGGGACCAGAGGACACCCCCCAGCCTGATGGAGCAACAGCTCCATCCTGTAGCTGGAATGAGTGGGCCAGACTCACAAGTCCTGACCCCAGCCCCAGGCCCTCAAGACTCCTCAGGGATGCAGACCACCCATAGGGCTCCCAAGGTGCCTCCAGCCTGTGCTCCACCTGCCCGGGCCCCATCCACTGCTGCCCAGAAGGCCCAGCCAGGTGCTGCTGGGCACAGCCGAGGGGGACAGGGCTGACCCACTTGTTCCCTGGAGATTCAGGGCCCAGGGGCTGATGGGGGCTGAGAGTCACCAGGCAGGGCCTGACCTCCTCAAACTCGGCCGTGAGCTTCTGCCGCTGCGTCTGCTCATCCTCCAGGATGGCTTCTGTCCGCTCCAGTTGCGTCTTCAGCTGTGCAAACACCACAAACATAACCCGGCAACCCAGTGAGAACCCTCCGGGGGCCCAGGGCTCCAGCACAGGCCCCGCTCTGTAGCTGCTTCTAGCTTCCCCTTTCCTGGCCCAGTGCTCCCCGCGCTGGGGAGATGGCACCTTGGCCCCTGGTACAGACTTGGGTGTGGCTCAGGAGCAGCTGATGGGGCCTCTGCAACCTCAGGGGCCTTTAATGAGACTCACAGGACAAGAAAGATGCCTCCGAGCCCCGCCCCCACGGCGACAACCCCAGCAGCCACACTGCGGCCACCCCAGGGACAGACCCTGCCTCCCGGTGAGGGCTCGTGGTGGCTATTGCCAGGCTCAAAACTCTGGAGGGTGAATATCCTGCTAGCGATGTCCCAGCTGGGGCTGCAGTGGAAGACAGTCCCCTTCGGTGGCTGCAGACCCTGCCCAGGGCTGCTCCCCCAGACCCCGAATCGCGGACTCCGTCTTCGAGTCCTACTTCTCCCCCCACTCCTCCAGCCTCTCCACCTGGCCACCTTCCTGTCCCGTGCTCTGTGGCATTCTCCGGACCTGGGGGACCCACATGGGGCAAAGCAGGGTGGGATGGGGACGCAGAGGGGGCCGGAGCAGCCGGTGTGGGGTTCAGTCAGAACAGGGGCAGCAGAACCTGCACTCTTCCTGGGGTTAGTGATGTGTCCGGGGACCGGCTCACCACCCTAACCTGAGCAGGGTCCTGCTGGGCTGGGGGGGCCTCTGGGGAGGAGGCTGGGGCCCCAGCTATGTCACCATCCTCTACGTGGCTCTTCATTTCACTCAACTGCTGCCTGACCTGGAACAGGAAGGGGTGGGTTTGCAAATGCATGGCCAGTCGCACACCTACCATGCTCACTCCTGCAGCGACCCCCTCGGAGGACCGTGGCTGCTCTCAACAGCCAGATTTCCTTCAGGGGACCTGGCTTAGTAACTGTGACTTAAGTCTGGGTCCCCCCCAGAGCCCCCGCCAACCTGAGCCAAACCAAGGCCACCAAACCTCCGGCTAATGAGACCCACGTGCTCTGCTCCAAGCCCAGCCGGAGGGGCGCCCTCACTGGGCGTGAGGGGAGCCCTGATGAGCACGGCCCACAGAGCAAATGAATCCCAATGGAACGGGGTGGCCGCCACGCTGTCTGCACTCCCCGTTTCTCCTTCAAGGACACAGTCCACTGCTCAGAGCCCTTTCTGGGGTCTAGAAAACATTGTGAGATGACATTCTTGCCTAACAAGGTCCCCCACCCTGAGCTCCATCACTGGGAGTCGGTGACACATCTGGTTGCCCCCAAACCACTGGGCCTGCAATTGGAAGGGCAGGTGTCACTCGAGAGGCTGGGGTAGAGGTTCCAACTGGAGACCCGGGTGGGGCCCTTGGCACAAGCTCCCCAGGGAACATGTGTGGTCTCAGGCCCTGCACTGAGGGGCCACCCCAGGTATGTGGGAACCCCACACGTTCTTCCCTCCCTCTGAACAGCCCCTCCCAACACAAATGCCACACTACACAGCTGGAAGACAACAGAAACTCCAGGGGGTTTTCTCTGCACACCCCCGGCCTGAGCCATGCCCCCAAGGCCTGTCAACCAGACTTTGCTCAGCCAAGGCTTCAGTGAGTGGCCCCTAGGCACAGGAGACCTGGCCTGGGCAGCACTGCCCTCTGGTGTTCTGGCCCGGGTAAGACCCGAATGACCAAGGGGGACCCAGGGCGTTGGGAGCGTGTGCCAGACTCACCGGCTGCTGCAGGGGGAATGCTAGCCCGTTTTTATTTAAAATCTCCGAATTTCTCCCTGTTGACAACTAATTCAAGATTTAAAAAAAACACTGCAGATCAAACAGAACATGTCTGCAGCCTCACAGGGTGCTGCGCACAGCACCAGTCTTGGAGCGGTACCAGATCCGGTGAGGCTGGGTGGAATCTGCCAAGGAGCTGGGACTTGGCATCAGACACCTGAGCTGAATCCCAGGAGGGACTCAAGAGGCCGCCTGCACAGACAGAGCTCCTGTGGTCTGCCAACGGGGCTGCTCTCTGCACCTGGTACCGGGCCGGGCGTGGAGCAGGCCTTCCCTGCATGCCTGTGGCTTTGACTGAACTGATCTGAGCTGTCACCGAGGTGAGAAAAACCCACAGAAGGCACGGGACTTGCTGAGAGCCCCAGGGCGATGGGTGGCCAGATCAGGAGGAACCCCCAGGCTTCCTGGTCTTGTGATGCCAGGGACTGTAACGTCCCTGACGCCCCCAGGTGACTACAATGGGCTCACAGCGAGTGTGGACACCCAGAGCTCTCACTACCTTGAACAGGGGACCAGGTAGCCAGGGGACAGGAGATGGAGCGGGGGCACGCTAGTCCCAACAGCCACAAGCCTAGCTCAGAGTTCTGGGCAAATGTGCAGGAAGGTCCCCAGAAGCTGGCCCCATGCTGCTCAACAGGTGACACCGTCCCTTCCCTAGACTTTGTTTATCTTTGAGTGGACACAAACACATGACTGGCAAATGCAACTCACACACGCAACACCCCAGGTCACACTCCTGGCATGGGGACATGGAGGCCACCTACCAGGGCAAGCTCATCACTCTGTTTCTGGGCTTCGCTCTTGGCTGCATCGAGCTGAGATTGAGATTCTAGGAGAAGTTGCCTCAGCTTGGGGAGAAAACAGAGGCAGGTGATGGGAAAAAAGGAGAGAAAAGGAGAAAACCAGTGCCCGTGAGTTAGCGCCGAAACATAAAACCTAATACGCATCCACTTAACCAATGACCTGAGGAGGGTCACAGAATCGGGAGGGCACAGGGCTCGACAGGGTTCCTACAGCCACAATTTCTTTTCTGAGGACTTAGGAAGAATGGTGTTCACTGCACACCTCTTTCAGACCTTCACAAATGTTTACTGATAATCTCTCGCAAAAAAGGGCCAAAAGTTTGAGATTTTGTTTTTCAGAGATGGTCTCAATCTGTCGTTCATGCTGTTCTTGAACTCTTGGGCTCAGGCAATCCTCCTGCGTCAGCCTCCTAAGCAGCTGGGACTGGAGGTGCCCACCACTGTGCCTGGCTGATTTTTTTTTCTTTTTTTCTTTTTTTTGGTAGAGATGGGGTCTTGCTATGTTGTCCAGGCCGGTCTCAAATTTCTGGCCTCAAGCAATCCACCTCAGCCTTTCAAAGTGCTGGGATTACAGGCATGAGCCGCTGTGTCTGGCCCAAAAGTTTGAGATTAAACCAGAACTGGGATGCTGGATTTGTGCTTTCTGCTTCTGAAGAGCAGAAAACAGTATCAGATCTAAATCCACTCCCCACCAGATATGACATCAGCAAGCCAGGCACAGAATCCCCTTGTGGAGGGATAACCTAAAATGCCAAATGCCTCCCTCGGGGCAGGGCTGCCTGGCTCTGCCCTGCCCTGGCTGGGAGGCTGCCTGGCTCTGCCCTGCCCTGGCTGGGAGGCTGTCTGGCTCTGCCCTGCCCTGGCTGGGAGGCTGCCTTTTTGAAACCTGCCCTGAGACACACCTCAGGTCTGACAGCCCAACAAGGGGCCTGCAAGGCTTCAGGCAAACCCCTGAGGACTCGGACTTCAAGGCTTATGTCAACGAGAGCTGCTCCCACAGGACTGAGGAGCAGCAGCTCAGGGAGGGCCACAGTTCTGCTGGGCAGAGGCTGCGCTCCTCGGGGGGCAGACTCACCCCTGCCACCTCCTTGGCATAGTTCTGGCACTCGGCGCTGGCGGCTGCCATGTGCTTTTCCAGCTCTGCCTCCAAATGTGACGTGTGCTCCCTCACCTGGACAGACACACAGACAGGCACACACGTGTGCCAGCAGCCTCTGCTCAAAGGGCACTAACCCCAGGGAGCAGACTGGGCCTGGGATAGGTGAGGGCTGTCGGGAGATCCCTGAGGCCCATCAGCTACCAAGCGAATGAGAAACTAGTCAGCAGCAAGAGAAGCCCTTACCGCAAGTGGCAGGCCGCACCTGAGCACTTCTGGAGGCTGACGTGCTCTTAGATCTACTTGCAAAGGTAGGTACCAAGGGTACCTTCTCCAGGGCTCCCTGTGGCGTCTGAAGGGGGCAGTGGGGTCCCCTTGACTGTGAAGGCCGTGGCAGGAGCCCTGTTCACCAGGGCAGGGCAGGTCTGCACAGGGCCCGTGGCTGTCTCAGGGTCCTCTGAGGTAGTAAATGTCTCTCATTAAGGAAAAACAGGACGGACAAGATCCCTGGGCTTGAGAGAGAGTGCCTCCCGTAAGGCACACGGTCCATGAGGAAGAAATAAGTGAAGTGCCGGCTGCAATAATGTCACTTTCCAAGAGGCTCCGGGGACAAGAGAAAGAGTTTTCTGAGTAGAGTCCCCACATACCTGGTCCGAACTTTCAAGTTCTCCTTTTAGCTTCTCTACAATCTCTTCGAGATGTTTCACTGTGACCCGTGACTACAAAGCAAGGGAAACGCTCCGTCAGACATGAGCGCCTGGGGGTGTCTCCTTCCGAGGCCATCTTGGGACCTGAGCAGGACTGACCCAACTTAGGAAGCCCCAGGGGTGCCCACCCCACCCAGCTGGGAGAGTCACCCTGGCGCCATCTGGCAGCGCCTTTCTAGGCAGTGGCCTCCTGGAGGACAGGCTGAGCTGTCATCCCGCAACTGTGCTTCATAGAGAGTCGTGGAAAAGCCCCACCGAGACACACGAGTCTCTCAGGTGACAGACAACCCTGTCAACTCTCCCTTGGGCTTCACGTGCTCCACGGTGCCGGGGGGGGCAGGCAGGGTTGCACGTACCTTCTGGAGCTCCTCCTCCGCAGTGCCCACCTTGGCCCTCCACACCTGCTCCTCCTCCTCCACGCTCTTCTGCAGGTCTCTCAGCATGCCCTCCTGGGGGAAACTGAGGTGAGGCAGGGCCCTCTCCCTCCCGGGACCCGTACCACACAACCACACCCTCCTGTCCCTGCAGCCCTGGTCACCTGCCGTGCTTCCCCTGCTGTGACTTCATGAGTGCCAGCATTAGGTGGGGAGGGAAGGCAGCCACTGTCCTGGGAGGGAGGTCCTCTGGCCAGTGGGCCAGGGTGGCTGCAATGCCACTCAAGGAAACGAGGTCTGTGACCTGCACGGGACCACTAGGACGCTTGTCACTGCCGGGCTTTGCCACCGGCACCAAGTGTGTCAGTGGCCCAGGATGAGGAGCACGGGATGGGCCAGCCAGAGAGTGGCAGGGCTGGACTTGGCATTGCTCTTGGAGTCACGAAGAAAGGGAGTTCAACCTGGCCGTCAACAGCTGCTTACCCCATCCTTCCCCTGCCCCTGCTCAGAGACCGGCCCCAAACCTTCACCTCGGCCCTCTCCTCAGCTTAGAAACAATGACGACCTCAGAGGGCACCATCCATCCCCTTTGCCATGCAGCCAAAGAACGGGACCCAGAGTCACAAGGCCAGTGGGCTTTTCCAACACACCAGGCCACCTCCTGCCCTGTAGGCCCTGAAGCTCTCCTTCCCGGCAGCCTCCCAGGGATGCCCAGCTGACAGGTTCCCAGTGCTCACCGTCTCCGCCAGGATGCTGCGGTACTGGTCACACTCGGCCTGCAGCGTGCTCTGCGCCTCCTCGGCCTCGCTCAACTTGGAGGCCAGGTCCTGAGAGAGGGAAGAACAGGTGTCGTTAGCCACACACTAAGGTTTTTCTCTTGGCTTCCCGTTGAAACAACCTGGGGCAGCCCCTCTTCCTGGGGATAGGGGAGCCCGACAGAGGGCCCTTGCCAGGCAGCCACACTGACCGAGGAGGGCTCCGCGGGAGCTGGCGGGTGCTTCAGCAGCGTGGGGCCTTTCTCTTTGAGATCCTGCAGCCACTCGGTGTAATTCTGCAACGAAACACATTCGGTGAGACCCAGGGACGTTCCCTGGGAACCGTGAGGTCCCCGGGAACCACCCTCCCCTCCTACCTGTTGCGCCAAGACAGAGAGTTCTGGGAGCAGAGTCAGCAGGGCCTCCATGGTCTGTGCCTCAATCAGGCGGAGCTGCTTCTCTGATTCCTCCTGGGGGGCAGGCGGGGAAGAGCAGAAGGCGTTCAGCTACGGACATGTGGGGCACCTCCCCAGGTCTTACTGATATGCCCGGGTCTCTGCCCCAGAAATGGCACATCCTCAGCTCTTCAGGGAAGAGACAAGAATCAAAGGAGCAGATGAGGCTCCACGAGGCTGACTGTAAAGCAGAGGGTTACCCAGCCTGTGTCCGGTCCATTTCAAACACACTGAGCTCTGATGAAAGCAGCATACTGCGTCAGGCCAAGATAGCAAGTGCCAGCTCCCAGAACATCTCCCAGCAGGGACAGGGTCTCCACCAGCTCTCATTTCCCGAGCTCTCTGGGCGTGTGTGCATGTGTGTGGGAATTTGGGGGGGGGCCCTGGTTGATGTGTGGGAGTCAGGGCAGGAAAAGGGGATAGGAGGACACTCATGGACCCCAATATTTTGGAATCTAGAGCTGTGATGGGGATGGGGGGTGAAGGCAGGGAAGCAGTGCGTCTGCTGGCGGCACCATGGTTAGGGGTTAGTGGCAGCCAGGAAGGGGCAACCCAGAGAGGCTCATCTCCAGCCACCCTGGAGAAGGAAGCTCAACATTCCCCCTCTGCAGAGGGAGAAGCCGACTCAGAGGAGGCAGGGACTTTGCACCCTGTGCGATGCTGGGTCGGACACCCCTTCAATCCTCCTGCACAAAGAGCCAGAGGCCCCCATTCAAAGCACAGCAAACAAAGGAAACAAAGGGGGCCCGAGGGAACCACGAAGCAAAGCCCTGGGGAGAGAGCTGGGCCCTCCCACACCTTGAGGGGACAGCTGCTGGGGTCCAGCCTGTGTCTGGCCCTGCCACCACCTGGACAGGCCTGGCCTGAGACCCAGGGCGGCCCCAGGAACTCCACCTGGGTCAGAGTCGATGGAGTGTAACTCCCCCGAGCAGAGTCCTGGAATGTGCACGGAGGATGCTGACCATCGGACACCCAGCCTGAGCGCAGCGCCCTCTGGCCTGACGCACACCTGAGAAGCGGGCCCTTCCTGGCTGGCCAAGTTATGCACAGGTAGGGCCCGTGCCCCATGTGGACCCTTGACCTCACCACCACTGAGGCCTCCAGTTGTGAGTCAAGGCAAGCTGGAGACCCAGAGGCCACCTTCTATCTGGCTGTGTGACCACAATCAAGTCAGGTGACATCTCTGGTCACAGCTTCATTTACCACATGGTGGCCAGTTTCTGAGGTCACAGGGGGCTACAAGGCCAAGATTCTAGGAGTCTAACTATAGCTCTCACAGTGTGGCCTGAGGCCATCCTTCACCTCCTGCCCTAGCTAGTGGTCCTCATCTGATACAACCCTCAGGCTTCCCGGGAGTCGCTGCAAAGCTCCTGCCGTTGGGGCAGACATTTCCGTGAGGGAGGCTGGGAGGCGAGGCCCTTTCATGAGGTAGGAAAACGTGTGTGACCTCAAAGCGTGGGCGAGGCCTTTAGTTATGGCTGCTGCTGGCCATGTCCCCTGGCCAGAGCCTCCTCACCGGCTCCTGGGCAGCCCAGCACCCCAGAGGCAACCCGTGGGCTCAGACACTGGTGCCTGCACACATCCCACCTGGACAGTGTGGAGCGCGGGGCCAACGTGGCCCCCATTCCCCGAGTGCTCGCTGCAAACAATACCCGCCCCTCTGTGACTTAAAGACTCTTCATGGGACTGGGCACAGTGGCTCACGCCTGTAATCCCAACACTTCGGAAGGCCAAGGCAGGCAGATCACTTGAGGTCAGGAGTTGGAGACCAACCTGGCCAACATGGCAAAACCCTGTCTCTACAAACAATGCAAAAATTAGTCGGGCGTGGTGGCGCCTGTAACCCCAGCTACTTGAAAGGCTGAGGCAGGAGAATCGCTTGAACCCAGGAGACAGAGGCTGGAGTGAGCTGAGATCACGCCACTGCACTCCAGCCTGAGCGACAGAGCAAGACTCCGTGTCAAAAAAAAAGACTCCTCACGGAACTTCCTGGGCCATGACTTCAGAGGCCCAAGCAGCAGAAGCACCCCGACAAAACGACACACGACAGAAATAACACTAAAAAAGGTCACCAAGACAGTGCAGCCTCAGGCTCACTGTCTCCAGTCCCACCCCAGCAGCTCTGTACCCTCAGCCAGAGGGACCAGCACAGAGAAGCCCATCAAGGGGGCACCCCCCTCCCTCTCTCAGAGAAAGGAGCAAGTGAAGAAGGGAAGGAGGGCAGGGGAGGAGGTAGGACGGGGGAGGCGGAGGTAGAGCCGGGGTCTGGTGTGGACTCAGGAGCTCTGAGGCCAAGGCCACTCTGTGTGCACTTCATGCGTCCTAGTGCACCTGTGAGTCTGTGTGTCCTAGTGCGCCTGTACGTTCTAGTGCCTCTGTGCCTGTCCTAGTGCATCTGTGCATCCTAGTGCCTGTGTGCCTGTCCTAGTGCGTCTGTGAGTCCTAGCCTGTCTGTGCATCCTAGTGCATCTGTGTGTCCTAGCGTGCCTGTACATCCCAGTGCCTCTGTGTGTCTGTCCTAGTGCGTCTGTGTCCTAGGGTAGCTGTATGTCTTAGTGCATTTGTGTGCCTAGTGCACTTTGCATGGTGGGAGCCTGAGTGTGGCCGGGCTCTGACCTTGGCCTGGGTCAGGGAGTGCAGCTTCTCCTTGCAGGCCTGCTCGGCCGTGGCCAGCGCCTCCATGGCCTTCCAGTTCTTCTCCCGGAGGTCCTGGAGGGAACACAGGCGAAACGTCAGCAGCCTGCGCCGGTCAGTCACTGACACACCCCCACGAGCTGCCTAAGCTAGCGTCAGACAGGACAGGGCCCAGAGACCCTCCCCGATGCCACCCTGGCCCATAGAGGACCTGCCACAGGACAAAATGCCCTTTCCTTGGCCCATGACCATGGCGCCTGAACACAAGGCCTGGGTGCCACAGCCAGAGGTGGGTAGCATGGCACAGGGTGGAGAGGTGGCGCCTTTTCGATGAAGACACCCCTAGCCAGAGGGAGGAGGGAGGGCGGGAGGAGGGAGGGCCAGCCTGTGACCTCAGAGGGAGGAGGGAGGGCCAGCCTGTGACCTCAGAGGGAAGAGGTTCCTGCCGCCAACTGGTTAGTGCTGATCCCCGGGGCCAGCTCTGGCGGAGCCTGGCACAGGGAGGCCAAGGCCAGGGCCTGCCTTGGGAAGCTGCAGCCTCTGCAGGGAGCAACTGGGCCAGCCAGCAAACCCGGCTCTGTGAGAAGGGGGCAGGAGGGTGTGGCCAAGGCCACACCGGGACAGCAGGCATGCCACCTGCCCAGCTTCTACACCCCCTTCTCCTGGGACCAGGATCCCCACTTACGGTGACCATGTGACTCAGGCCAGGCCAACGGCACACTGTCCCCACCCCAGGGATGACTCCACGCTTGAGCGAGTGGTGCAGGCTGATCCACAGGCGGTCAGCTCTCGGTCTTTGGTGGAACTCAGGGGTAAGCAGAAGCACCCCCCACATCCTGGATGCCCACAGCACAACGGGGTGTAGAAACACAAGCTTGGCCCTCCTCTGAGTCCGGGGCGGGGGCCACACCGCAGAACCTTTCCCAGCCCTACTTGTGCTGCCCTGGCCCGTCCGTCCCTGCCTGTGCCTGCCGCACTCACATTGTTCTTCACTTTCTGCTGCTCGACGGCCTCCCTGAGCTCGGTGGCCTCCTTCTCCAGACCCGACACCTGGGACTCCAGCTCCTTGAGGCTGAAGGGACACGGGGAGGTCACCGCCCAGGCTCCAAGGGGCTACATCCCCCACAGATCCCACCTGAGGCCCCATCCAGGGAGGAGCACCTTCGAGGCTGAACCACCTGGCCAGAGACAGTCCCCTCCGGCTGCCCCCACCTCACCCAGTGTGAGCTCCCAGGGAAGCCTGAGTAGCTCCTTAGCCCCCTCCCCTCCCACCCATCCGGACCACTGACCCCAGAGCTGTCACCAGAGTCCTAGTTGGTGACACCGGAGAGTTGGGTTATCAGGAGAGGCGGAATCATGACCCTGCCGTCAGAGCTCCCTCGGGGCCCTCACAGCTTTTCCCTCCAATCCCCGCATCATGTGACAGCCTCCTCCAGCAAACCACCCCAAGAGCGTCCCCAAAAGAATGAGACCCCGAGTAAGAGGCGCCAGCAGGCCAGTGGCGAGGACACATCGACAGTCACACCCCGGGCAGCCACTGCCCGACTTCCAGCATATCTGGGGCTGGATCGCTGCTCTCTACTCCAGAGCAGCACGGCCCAGCCTACACACAGCTTTCACATCAACTGTTTGAAGGAAATAAAACCACCAATTTCTGCCGGACACATCTGCATGATGCAAAAAATTCAAACTGATCCTAATTGCAACATGAGTTAATTATCCTAGTAATATGCTGTGTGGCCCAAGAATCTGATCTTAAAACACAAGAGCAAAACAACCTCTCTACCCCAACAAACACCATCAGGAGAAACGAAGTTTGCCCATATGCTTTTTGGGAAAGGAAGGTAGACAAGGTTTGGCTGTGGGTCTTTCTGGGCCCTCGGGGTGGCTGGCTCCCTTTCCCAGTCCCCAAGCTGCAGAGCCCAATGCCAGGGAACACGGGCTGTGGTCTGGGGATCTGCCTCAGCTCAGAGGCACAGGGGGAGGTGCTTCTTTGGTGATGAGGGCCAGGACAAGGGAACTTTGTGAGCTGATGGCCTAGGACACATCTGACCGCATGTGAGGGAATGCAGGACATCCTCCAAGCATCCCCCACAAGCTGCTGCTTCATGGACCCCTAGCCACGGTGGCCAGCAGCTGCCTCCCGAGACTGTGGGCATGTGTTACAGGATGCGAGCCCCAGAAGCAATGGTCACAAGGACTCTGGCCCCTGACTCGAGCCACCCCACCCAGGTGTTGGCTCCAGCCTTAGCAACAGCAAACAAACACTCCCCGAGCGTGGCCTGGCACTGGTGCTGCTGACATGGAGGGAAAACAAGGTCTGGCCAGCGGTGAAGTCACCTCACAGATGGAGGAAAACCACCCTGGGACGCTGCCAGCTCTGCCCCGAACGCCTCAAACCTGTGCTCCAGCAGCAAGCCTGAGTTCGCCATTCTGGGTTGTGCAACCATTTTTCCTGTTACATTTCCTGACCTCAGCCCCTAAAATCCCTTGCTTGTAGACACAGAACCTCTGACGAGTCAGTCTCTTCCCACAAGAGATGGACGGGTAGATGGATGGACGGCAGGTGGCAGGGGGCGCTCCCACCCTGGCTGAGGCCAGTCCAGAACAATGAGTGCTGGCTCCTTGAGCGTGATCATGGAGCTCTCCGCAAGGCTGCCTTCTTTCCCGCCCAGGCCTGCCCCGTCTTCTAAATCACCGGGAGGATGGGGGAGGGAAGGGAGCCTCTGAAAGGGGCTCTTCTGCAGAGGACCTGAGCACCCTTCCGAAAACCCTGGTCCCCAAGGGTCTTTGGTCCCCCACGCTGAGGCTCAAGTGAGCAGGCAGGGCGCTTCTCCAGCTTACCGAGTCTGCTGCTGGTCAGCCTCCGCCCGGCTGGCCTGGAATGAGAGACAAAAGCTCCTTGGTCTCCAGGAGACTCATCTCATGCAGCGGGGCTAGTCCACCCACCTGCTGGATGGAGTTCCCTTTCCTCCCCGCAGCCCCAGGCAGGAGGCTGACCTGGGCGTCCTGGGCGTCCCGGGCCTGGCCTGCCTCCAGCAGGGCCTCAATGGAACGGATTCTCTCTGTGAGCTGGGAGTTCTCCGCCCTGGCCTCCTGGAGCTGCCCGTGGAGACCACTCAGCTCCTCGCATTTGCTGCGCACCTCCGCCTCGGAGGACTGTAACTTGCTGTGCAGCTCTGGTACAGAGGAAGGGAAACAAGAGAAGTTAAAAGGCTGGAAACCCCAGGGGTGGGGTGGGGTGGGCTGGGGGGACGCCCTCTTAGCACACGCGGGGCACGGAGGACTTCCTCCTGCCTCCTCTGTGTGTCTGGGGCTCTTAAGACATACTATTGACCACTGGGGCCTCTTGTTAGCTGTTGAAGAAAGTGCCATTCTGGCATCAATCCTGAGAACTGTCAGGGTACAATGCAACGCTCTCAGGCCACTCATGAGAAAATGATGGAGACTGGAAATGGACTGCTGCTGAGGCTTTTAAAGATTCATCTTCGAGAAGACTCTAGCTCATACTAACTGAGACCAGAAGTTCTTTAGAAAGTGGCTAAGTGGATCCCACTGCCACACCTCCCTCACCTTCCTGGCTGGGTCACCCCCAACCCCCAAGATCTCTTCACAGTCGAGAAAGGCCAGGGGGTGACTTTTCTGTCCTGGGCCCCTTTCTCCCCTTGAGGTATCCTCCTCCCCAGGTGACCTCAGACAGTCCTGTGGGTCTAAGTGTCACCTTCGTGCCTCTGAGGCTGCACGCTCTCCAACCCCAGGCTGTGCCATCTGCCACTTCTAAACGAAGCTATAGTTAGACAATGCAAACCCAGCATCCCGACCTCCCAGGACTCCTCATCTTCCTCCCTCGCCCACTGCTGAAGCCTAGGAGGCCACACCGCCATCTGCCAAGTTGCCCTCAGTAGCACCTCTGTGGGCACCTGGGCCCTGCCCTGTTGCCTTGGGCCTTGACAATTGCAAGGCTTCATCCCTGGTCTCCTTGGGCCACTCCTGCCCCTCTGGTCTGTTCTCCGCCCGGTGCCAGTGTTCAGAAGCGCACATGAGATCGTTTCATCTCCTGCCCCAAGCACTTCTGTCACGCTTTCCCCAGTGCCCGAGCTGCTCAGAGGGAGGGTGACCTGGTCCTGCCCCACCACCAGCCTTCTCCTTCCAGCCACACTTGTTGGCCCATTTCTCACACAGGCCGAGTCAGTTCATTCCCACCTCCGGGCCCTGTGCCGGCCTCTTGCCATGCATCCCCTCCTGCCTCCGAGTCTCCAGGACCACACAATCTAAAGCCATGCCCAGGCCTCCAGAGCAGGGGCCGGCAAGCTGGGGCCGTGCCTCCCAACCTCCATTTTTCCAGGTGTTATCAATGAAGCGTTCTTTGAACACAGCCAGGCCCCTGTTCACCTAGTGTTCATGGGCACTTTTGCCCAGTCCAAACC
The DNA here is from genome assembly GCF_002776525.5 of Piliocolobus tephrosceles. Taxonomy (NCBI): domain Eukaryota; kingdom Metazoa; phylum Chordata; class Mammalia; order Primates; family Cercopithecidae; genus Piliocolobus; species Piliocolobus tephrosceles. The sequence goes on along the minus strand of NC_045453.1, from coordinate 44,477,801 downwards.
ACTGTGGCAGAGCTGAGCAGTTGTGACAGAGACTGGCCAGAGCATTCACCATCCATTCCTCACAGAAACAGTTGCCAACCCTGCTCTGAACACAGTCCCTGTGTAGAGGGCCCTGCTGTGCAACCCTGTACTTGCAGGTGACTCTGCCATGTACCCCCCAGTCCAGCCCAGCCCGGCACCCACGGTGGTGCTTGGCCCAGGGAGTGGCTCGGGAAGCATCGGTGAACCCATGGCCGTGGGCCTCTCACTGGCAACTTCAGCTACCTTTCTCCAGAGGCTCTTGGCCTTCCATCCCTGTCACCCTTTCCATGACCAACTGGAGCAAGGGAACCACAGGCTTGTAAATCTCGCCTGGCCTCCGGAGCTGACTGAGTTGGGAGAGTAGAAAGGCCCAGAACACAGATTTAGCTGAGATGCCTCAGGACCTCCTTGGCTCACCCACAGCCAACGGGGACCCAGGCTTGGGAGGGAAGCAGTGCCTTCTGCCCCCATAGGCCCCGCCCCCACGCACACCAGGCCCTTACAGGCCTTGCCACCCCCACCACTTCTAGCCCCTGTAGGTCCCATCCTCACAGCTCCACCTCTGCATCTCTGGACAGCACCTACAAGCCAATTGTGCCCCCCGCCAGCCCCTGACCGGGCATAATCCCCTACTCTTGGACTTTCTGAGGGGCAGTCAAGGGATCCGTGCTGCCCTCACCCAACAGGCCTAACGCACCGAGTTTTGGCACTGGAAGTGGGGCTGGGCCGGCATGCAGACCCCGCAACCCTGCACTGACCCCCTGGCCCCACTGCCGCCGCCCTCACCGGCCATCTGCTGCTGTTGCTCCTGGGCCTTCTCTGCATCCGCCCGGAGGCTGGCGTGGCTGCTCTGCGCGCGGCACAGCTCCCGGCTGACCTCATCCAGACGCTTCTGCAGGGCCTCCTCACTCTCCCTGTGGGACGCCTGGGGCCGGGCAGGGGAGTGGGGCGGTGAGGATGTGGAAGGACCAGGCCCTCGTCGGCTCTGTGATGGAGGCGGACAGGGCTCTTTACCCCACCAAAGCCCCGTGCAGTCTCTGGTCCATGCGGGAAGGAAATGCATCCCTCACGGTCTAGAACCCGCACAGGCTTCACCTCAGCCAGCACCCTTTCAAGGAGAGAACGTAGCTGCCAGGGACCCACACTCACTTCCCAGTTCTTCTCTGAGTCCCTATTTTTACATTCTCAAGTGATTCATGAAGACGTGGTTACTCCAAGAGCCCAAAGATACCGATTCAGAGTAAACCAGCGACATTTCCCGATCCAGTCCTCGATTCCTCTCCCAGAGGCGGACAGCTTGGTGGGTCTCCCACCTGCAGCTCCATGTGTTACACACACGCACGGTGCACCACTGCCATCACGCTATAGGGCAGTGCTCTTAGTTCTCAGTATTAGGTGGAACCACATGAAATTGTCAGTGTTTGACCATTTTTACCTGCAAAAATGGCAATTTCACACGGTTCAAAAGTATCTCAGAGACATTTCCTCACTCAGGACAGACAGGCCCACTGCACCCTTATTTAGGAGCCACACAGAGCTTCAACGTTTGCCAAGTTCCCGACTCAGCGTCAGGCAGGCTGTGGCAGTCCCCATCGATGCTCCACAGGACACCCTCGTCCACCTGCAAAGGATTCCCACACACTGGGGCAGAAGTGCTGGCCAAGGCCTCCATTTAACCAACGCCTTGGAGAATTCAGTTCTCCAAAAAGTCCAACCACTAATTATTCATTAACAAGCTTGTCTGGGGGCAGAACCAGGTAAGAGGGGCATCAACAGACGACTGCTGTTTGACGAAAAGGCTGGGAGTTATCCCTCGTCAATGGCTTTACCAAGCTGATCCCATCCACCTCCGTTTTCATTTTCTTTTAAGGCAGTGGCTGCACAACCTGGAGCTAGGGGAACTGCTCAGATGAGCACCATCCAGGCAGAGGCGCAGCTGCAGCCAGTGAGCCATCGCCAAGGATGTGGCCACTAGGCCGTGGTTCATGTGTACTGTGCAGTGAAAACTGGGGGCAGCTTTAGGATGGGCAGTGCTTTCTGCATTAGAACGTAGCAGGGATGACTCAGTTCCAACCCCTAGAGAGGAAAGGAGAGAAAGGAGTGACTGCAAGCTGCTTCCAGAATGCACACCTGCTTCTCCTCTGCCAAGTGTCCCAGGCAGGAGCCTGCCTTGCACCCACTGGTTCCAACACCCTCACACCTCTGCCTCGACCAAGATACTCAGGGCAGGGTCACTGCACAACCGGAAGAAAACACACCAGCTGCTGCTGCCTCTTTTCTTTAAGAAAAGGGACTCCAGCTCAGTCTGCAGGGAGACTGACCGCACATGTTCTTCCGTTCGTTACCAGCATTCATTAGAACTCTGATTCCAGCAACAAGCAAACAAAAACCCACGCGCCTTCAGGAGCCCCAAGCTTAAAATCTTTCATGGAAACCACGTGCCTCCATCTTAAGACCTGAGATGACAACTGTGTTTGCCTTGAAGAGAATGTTGTTAGCACAGCCAATCACGCTGAACAATTTCAGAAGCGGGTCCCATGGCTGGGCGGGCCGGCTAGGGCCTTTCATAAGACTCTCCCGGATTTCTAAAATTCAGTTCTTCTAGAAGGATGTCATCGGCACCTTCAATGGGCACTTTCTTCCAAACAGACCCCAAGAGGTCGTCCAGGGAGAGACAGGCAATGGGAGGCAGGGCACCTCCCTGATGCCAGGGCTCCAGGACCCAAGGTCAGCACAGGCCCCCGCTCTCATTCCTGCATAGCTGGCTGGCAGCGAAGGGGCCTCGGGGGAAGGAAGGACGGTCACAACATGGAAAGAGCCCCATTTTCACCACAGCAAAAGAGAGACACTTTCTACAACCTCAACCGCCGGTCTGACTTGGAGATACCTTGAATGAAATTTTGTAGAGTCACATTGAGCTCTTTTTCTGAAAAGCACTGATCTAGTCCTAGGCGCTCTGGGTGTAAGAGCATGGCTAATTCCCGCAGTCACCCTGCAGGACAGCTCCTACTGTCCTGCCCGTAGTACAGATGAGGAAACTGAGGCTCTGAAATAACTTGCTAGGGAGGTAGAAGAGCCAGGACCTGAGCCTGATAGCTGGCGCCGAAGGCCTCACTGTCAATCACAGACTCGACAGGCACATAATCTTTGGTGTCAGACTGGAGAGCAGGGAATCCTCTGCCCAGCCCCAGGCTGTGGACAAGGACTCTGAGGCTGGAGAGGACAGGAGATACTGGGAGCCTGTGGGCCCTGGCTAGATCCTTCACAGGAATGACACGTGATGGTGACAAACCAAGCCCAGTTCCAGGCCCAGATGGACCACAACCATCCAGGAGCCTTTAAAACATAACCATAGGCAGACCCACCCCACACTTTCTCATCTCACTGTTCTGAGTGGGTCTGCTTTACATGAACATCAGAAAACACCAAATTATCCATCTCAGTTCCACCCCAATTCAAACTGCTTCTTTGTCCACGTTCTCTTTTAGTCCTTGTACACGCTCAAACATCACTCTTAAAATTTCGTGTCTATTCTAGTTCCTTCCAAGAGGCAGCACTAATGCCCCCACGCACCACAGCCTGGTTTCAGTGATGGGACAGAAAAAGGGTCCTAAGCCCCTGGGGTCACTGGGGTCTCCTCGTTATCCAGAAAAGTTAAACCCAAAGTGGGCATGACATGAGGGTGCCTCGTGCCTTGGGTAACAACCCTATGTGGGATCCACCTGCCCAACACAGGCCAGCAGAGGGACGGGAATTCATCAGGCAAGGCCTGTGGGCTGCGAAAACACACTGCATGCTGCCCGCGTTCCCCTGGGGACAGGGGGACAAGCCTCCCTCTGAAGGAGAACAGGCACCCTCCTGGGAAAACAGGCCTCCAGGCCACACCCAGAGGCTGAGAAAGAAGAAACCCTAACTGGCCTTGAAGCCAGAGGCTGTGTCCACAGCCTGTGGGCTCAGCTGGCTGCTCCAGAGCCGCAGTACCACAGTGGGGACAAGTATGGGAGGAAAAACACGGCTCCAGAGTGAGACTCGGGGTTCAAATTCTGCTTCTGACATGTCCTGGCTGGGTGAACTTGAGGTAGTTGCTGAACTTCTCTGTGCCTCAAACTCCCTTATGGATAAAATGCAGACACTACCAGTGCCTACCTCAAAGGGTTACCAAGAAAAGTGGCTGAGTGAATGCTTGTGAAATGCTCAGAACAGTGCTTAGCACACAGCAAGCTCCCACTTGCTGCCAGCTATCACTACTACCAAGGAGACTAAGGTGAAGAGTTCGAGCCCCAGCCCTGAGGACACTGTCATCTGTCCCAGTCGAGGCTAGAAACGGGTGCCCAGTGTGGCAGGGCCAGTCTGGACCCATCCCTGCTATGCGGACAGGCTTGCCGGGCAGTGAACAGGCACTGAGGCGGCCGCCGCCCTGGCTCACCTGCAGCTGCAGGACCTGCTTCTCGAAGGCAGCTGCCTTGGCTTCCAGAGCTTTTCGCTGCTGCTCATCTTGCCGCGCAGCCTCCGACTTCTCCACCAGCTCTTTGCTGACCTTGCTGAGTTCCTGCCGGAGCTTGGCCAGCTCTGCGTTCTGCCTGCAAGACAGTCACCAGCCCAACTGATGGAAAGAAAAGAGTGATGGGATTGGTGGTCCAAGCCCTCCCTCCAGGACTCCGTGGGTAAGTAAGCAATTGCCCACGTCGTGAAGCCATTACCAAAGCCACTTTTCCATTATCAGCTGTGTGGGGTTCAGCATGTGTTTTGTTGAAGACACTGTTTTACTCGTATAGTGCATGAACTAGAGACAGCATAGAGCAAATGTGCACTAAAGCATCCCATGGGAGCCCCTGCCCAGAAACAGCCAGAAATTCACAGAAAACGGCAACACACTGTTCTGGCTGCAAACCAGCCCCGAGATGAAGACCCACCCACCTTGACCCCCCGGTAGGCAGCAGCCCACAGAGTCCACGTGCCCTCTCACTGGCCAACTGGACCAGGCCCAGGCTGGGGAGGTTGCCTGAAGCCAGAGCCTGAGGTGCTTACAAAACAGACCCTTCAGGACTGCACTTCAAAAGCTGGGTCTCAGGAGCTGGGAGGAATGTTCCAGACTTCCAGAAGGAGACTTAAAGGAAAAGGGGGCAGCTGGAGGCCTGCCTTTCCAGCGTGAAGCATGTGATCAGGATACCACTCCCTCACTAGCAGACGCTGCCTCAAGGCCAAGGACTGACTGTCCAGCCAAGGGACACCACCAGACAAGACTGTCCCAAACGCTGGGACGCAGCACCAGGCCAGGCGGAGCTGGGAAACCTGGCTGAGGCTAGCTTGGCTCTGCTGCCTGGCGGGTGGCAGGTTCCACCTCTCTGACTTGGGGCTGCCTTGTCTGTACAGGGGAGGCCACACCAAAGCCCGCTGTGGGGTCATCAGTTCCACGCTTCACAAGGCCAAGGTTCAAGCGACCTGGGAGGGAGGCGGGAGGCCGGGTGGTGCCCTCAAGATGAACTGGGAGCTCTGAAGTGGGCCTGGGAAAACACATCCCGCTGCTGACAGCCACCCACCAGCCAGAGCTTCTGGACTAGCAGGGCCGCTGCCTCAGCGTGACAAGTCTCCTGGCTTTAGGGCCTTCCCCAGCAATGAGGCCATAGCAGATCCTATGTGGGAAGACACCAGAGCATTTCTCAGTCCCCACCATTTGCCTTCTGCTGTGGCTTTTGAGGAAACAGCCCACAAACCTCCAGCCAGCCCATGGCTCAGGAAGGGGACCCAGAGGGACAGGCAGAGGGGAAGGTGGCTGCTGGATCTCACTCCACACCAGAGGGAGCCACAGTCAAAACAGACACTTGGCCCGGCTCCCCTCCCTGTCCAGCTCCCGCACTGGACTTCCCCTGACCCGACTCCCAGCATAAGGACTAAGGGTGCCGGCGCACTCTGCTGTGGTCAGCCCGTCTCGGTGAGAGCAGAGGCTCTGGGGATAACACAGAGCTCTGCCAAGTCCCTGCAAGACACTTTGGGCCCAGAGAAGGCAAAGAAATGTGCAACCAAAGACGCTGCAGTGGGTTTCCTGAGGGCCGCCACTGAGGCTGTTAACGCTCTAATCAGGGAAGCACAAGTGTAGCTGTACTTAACTCTGGAGAGGAAGTGCACCCTCCGGCCCACTTGCTATGGGCTCCAGTGCTTCAGTGACTCAGAGACAACACTGAAATGAGAATCTCGCTAGGCAGCTGGGGTCTGTGTGCTGGAAACCCTCCCTAGTACCAGCGCATCTGAAGCAAAGGTGCTGCAGAGCAGGAGGCCGTGCTCCAGGGCGCAGTCAAGGCCCACCACCAGCCACCGCAGGGACGCTGGGCCACCTGTTGGAAGACTCAGGGGCCCATAACCCAGACAGGAGATGGAGGGTCAGGACAGCTCTGCATACACGTAGGGCCCGTGCCTGGCTCTCGCGCCAGCTGCCCTGGCCACAGCCTCACGAAGCCTTCCTCATTCAGAGCCCTTGGGAAGGTGCTGAGGCAGGAAAGCTCAGCTTACTTGCTCTCCACCTGGCTCGTGGCCTGGTTCAAGGCATCTCGCAGGATGGAGTTCTCCTGCTGCAGGCGGGCCAGCTGCGTGTTGGGGCCATTCTCCAGCTGCTCCTGAAGAGTCCGGATCTGGAAAGTCACGAGCGAGGGCATCAGAGGCAGCTCGGCCTCATACACAGAATTACTTCTGAGCTGTGGTTAGTGAAGACACAGCCCACAAAAGAAAACCCCCAGAAGGCTCCACCTTTTCCACCTGGAAGTTGAGAGGATCCCATAAAACAAGAGGCCTGAAAATTGCAAAGCTCCACCATCAGGGGCTCGAGGCCAAGCATGACCCCCCACACCCAGCGACACGCCTCTCTCCCTCCCCACTGCTCATGGCCTGCCCGAGGCTGAATACTCAGGCCAGGGTCTCTGACACGCACCATGAACACCTGCCTCCAAAGTCACAAGGTTGACTGTTCTAAGACACAGTACATCGCCACAGCCTGTAACCCCCCATGAGGAAGCCTCGTTTCCTGCCCTCTGACCTCCGGTACGTCCTGAGACATGCAGCAGAGAGGAGGCTGCAGCGCACTATGAGCAGGGTGTAGGTTTCAGAAGGCAGGGATCAGGCTTTGACTACAGGGCCAGCCTGGGCAGCCACCCAGTGCTGGCCTGGAGCCCCACGCTGGAGCTGTGCAATTTTCAGGCCTCTGGTATTAATGGGATCCTCCCAACCATGTGGAAAGGAGACAGAGCCAGCATTTCTCCAGGTTCACGTGAAAGGTGAGAACTTCACAGACACCCAGGAGGTAGGGAAACAGGACTGGCCATTTGAGACTAGGCTCTTTTGAAAAGTGTTCTTTCAAATGTGCTTCATACCTCCCTGGCTATTAACATTATAGACACACAGTGGCTGCCAGATACTGTCCAGCCAAATGCAACAGTACCTGGACCCCTAAACCTGACCAGACCTCACAGACCCCTGTGGGCAACCTCAACCCCCTCCTCATGCCTCGCCCTTTGGGCCTCTCTGGTTCCCTCCGTCCTGGACCGGGACTGGGTCCTGTCCCATCCCATGCCCCCGCCAGCCACTGCCTACCTTGCCCTGCAGCTGCTGCACCTCCTTCACGTGCTCCCGGTAGCTGGCCTGCATGCGTGCCTGCACAGCCGTGATCTCCTGCTCCCGGGCCACCAGCTGCTTTTTCACTTTGGCCTCCCCGGCTGCTGCTTTGGCCTTTTCCGCTGCCATCTCCTGGGGGGAAAGTAGCAGAGAGAGAGGGGCCGGTGAGCCTTGCAGGGGCAGGAGCCTATCAGAAAGGAGCAAGAGCATCACCCGGCCTGGGAGGCTGGACAGCAGAGCACAGACCCCTCCTGCTGGCTGGGTTCTCAGACAGACTCAAGCCAGCGGCAGCGGGAGCACCGACAGGCAAGGGATCCCCGGAAACCCTGCTGGCCCTGGCCGGTTGTGGGCTCAATGTCAGGCCTTGGCCACAGTGGAGGTGGCACACGCAGCAGGAACAGGAGAGACACGCGTTACTGTCCCTGGCTCTCCAGGACACTGGCTCGGCCCTGCTGTGATGGCAACACCCCGGCTTGACTCAGTCACCAACATCCAGTCTCCTGGGACACCTACTTCTCCTCAAGTGCCTTCATCAGGACTGAAAGGCAGCAAGCCCTGGTGGCTAGGGTGGGGGTGGGGCCAGCTGCCCATTCCGCCGTGGCTGGGGTAGGGCATGCGTCTCTGCAGGCAGTCGCTCTGTCCTCCACCCAGGGGGACATCAGCTCCGATCAGTGCCAGATACCCACAGGTGAACATGGATGCCGAGTCTGGGGGATCTGGTGTCTCAGGCAGGGACAGAGCAGGATGGGAAGGCTGGCCATGGTCCGTGTCATCCCGGAGGGATGGCTCAACCAGAAGTCACAGGGAGGCAGGATGACAACTGAAGGAAGGGTTGACACAATGAGCCCCTGGGTGGGGGGTGTTCCCTGGTCTAGCAGGCCTGGACAGCCCAGCACCGATGTGGTACGAATACACATCACAAACACAGCAGGCCTGGGCCACCAGGGCACATGCGTCCCACGAGCGTCAAGGCTGCTCCGACCTGGGCAGTGGGTCAGGAGTGAGGAAATCCACCCCCTCCCCAGACCAGGGCTGTAGGGAGGCCCATCCCAAAGGCCAGACTGTCCCTCTTGCCTGAGACGGGAAAGAACCCTGAAGGGGAGCCACTGGGTGCTGGTGCTGTTCCATGCTCCTGGCGCTCTCTGGGACCTCCCGGGACCCTTGGCCTCACTTTTCAAAGACAATCATCTTTTTGGCTCTGCCTGGGGTGAGAGGCCCACAGGAGCCTGCAGGTCTGCTTCATTGATTAGCTACAGAAGTAGGGGGCGGGAGAAGCTGACACTGAGCCCCAGCACTGTCCCATTTAATTCTCTCTGGAAGACGAGGATTACAATCCCCATCCAAGCTGAGGTCACAGAGCCTTGGAGACGACACACTTTTCCAAGGCTGGGGAGCAGCTCTAAGAGGCAGGGGTGGGGCCTGAACCTAGGACTGTACAAGAACAACGGGTTCCCAGAAAGGGGAAGAATGAGGACGCCTGCCCCTCTGTGTGGGTCGGGAAGCCCCTGGGGAAAGGGAGGGCAGCTCGGCAGTGATTCCAGGACCCCTCTGCACTGCCTCCTCTAACATGCGCAGCCCCACCGGCCCACTGCTGGCAGACGGGTGTGGTGGGGATGGCTGGAAGCCTCCAAACACCAGCAGAGAGGAGGCCGCTGTCTTTGCTAGGTTTTCCACACAACAGCCCTTCCAAGTAGATGGTCCAGTCTCGCGAAGAAACCAAAGCTCAGAGAGACCAGGCGTTCCCACAGCCACATGGATGGCAGGTTGGGAAGCCACACTCGGGTCATCCTCAGCCCTCCTCTGCCACCTGGAGACACCCTTCCCAGCCCTAGGCAGGCCTCGTGCAGTTCCAAGGTCCACCCCGCTCAGGGTCTGCAGACCCCCTATCTCCTGGGGGTCAGGGTCCCAAGGCCGCCGGGATTCAATGGCATTTTCCCCCTCCTTTGCCTCTGGGCTTTTTAAAGAGCACAGAAAAGTCACTTGTCCTCAGTGCAGCTGTTTAGCTCTCCATGGTTTCTTTTTTCTTTTTCTTTTTCTTCAAAGAGCTCAGAGTTCCAGGGTTCCTTCTGCTTGTCAGATTCTTAATTCAGTTGCAAGAATCTGATTTATGTTCTTGAAAAGCATTCCTGATGGTGGTGGAAGGGTCCGGTGCACAAGAAGACAAGGCATGACACCATCACTAGCATCGGCTAGTGACTCTGTCCCAACTTCTTCCAGGCTCTGTTCCCTAGGAGTAGTGGGGCTCCTCATGGTGTAAGCTTTGAGGACTGCAGAGAGCCCTCCAACCTGCTTCCCCAGCCAAGCAAGGAAGCAACCTCCACCAAGAAGGCCTGGTAACAGGAACTCCTCCCATGACCCCACCCCTAGGTACACTCTGGGTGGGTCCCAGAGGGCCTTGGGGCTCCTTCTGATTCACAGCCCCATCTCCTTCTGGGCCCTAAAGCCAGAACATGAGACCAAGCCCAGGATGGGGCCAGTCTGAGGCGTGGCTTCAGGACAGAGGTTCTGCTGCCCGGGAAGATGACAGCTGGAATGTTTTTCCAGAAAGTTGTGCCTTCTTGGTTACATCACTGGAGCTCTGCCTGGACTCCTCAAACCCCCCAAAGATTCTCAGATAGCCAGGACAGAGTTCTCAGGGGCATCCGAGCCCATCAACTCCTGCAGATAGTGTCTGGACTGGTCCTTGAACCCAATTCTGCTGGGATTTTGCACATTTGGGAGACCTGGATACGGCAGATGATCCAAATGTTCTTTCTCAGTATGTCCAGGTCATGCCTTCAGCATCAGAACCCAAGAAAAAGAATTAATGTGAACTCTTTTCAACTATAAAAACTTCTCTACAAGGACAAAGAAAACATGTCGAAGGGACCAGAACAAGAAATATAGGTTCCATCCATCTCCCCAGCTCCTGAGGGGGATTAAGGTAAGAGGAACTGCCATACTCTCAGGAATTTACTGTCTCGGATCACTTCCCTCAGCAGTGCTGGGTAGTTGCAGTGTTACCGTAAGAATGACGTAAACAGGCCAGGGACGGTGGTTCACGGTCCCAAAATCCCAGCACTTTGGGAGGCCGAGGCAGGCGGATCACCTGAGGTCGGGAGTTCGAGACCAGCCCAACCAACATGGAGAAACCCTGTCTCTACTAAAAATACAAAATTAGCTGGGTGTGGTGGTGCATGCCTATAATCCCAGCTACTTGGGAGGCTGAGGCAGGAGAATTGTTTGAACCCAGGAGGCGAAGGTTGCAATGAGCCAAGATTGTGCTATTGCACTCCAGCCTGGGCAACAACAGTGAAACTCCGTCTCAAAAAAAAAGAATGAGGTAAACACATCGGCTCTGCTCAGGACTCTCAATGGAGAGCAGGAGCACAGGGAAGAGAAACAGCCAAAGGCATCAACTACACACATTTTACTATTTACAAGAAGACAACGTAAAATACTCAGAAATGCTTCCAGGCTTCCCCTCAGCTGCGGCCCTCAGTGGCCACTTGTTCACTGGCGGCCTGCTAGGCTGAGCCAGGCAAGACCGCCAGAGCGTGTCTACCCCGCCAGGCTCGAGGGCTGACAGGAGCCAGATGCAGCCAGGTGATGCCTAACTGTACTAATGACCTCTGTGCAGAACAGAACACGGGAGCTCCAGGAGGCTCCCGAGGGAGGGAGACCAAATGGAGTCTGCCAGAGTAAGAAGACAATGTCCAGACATCTAAGCAGGGAAAGGGCATTAGAGGCCAAGGGAAGAGCAAGAGAAGAGCCCCAGAGGAGGCAAGAAAGGGCGCAGCACGTCTGGGCACAGGTAGGGCAAGGGAAGAGGTGAGGCTAGAGGCAGGGTGAGTGGCTGAGCCGGGGCTTGAGGGACAGACTTAGGTCTGAAGATGGGGGGCCACTGGCAGAATCTGATGGGGGTCCTCACAGATTAGCATTTGGGAGCCCAAGGGGACTTCTTCCGGCTTAGGGAGGAGGGCGTGGGTGGGAGGGAGGCCATGCACCGTTAACCTTCTCCTCACCTAAAAGCCAAGGCCAGTGGTCTCCGAGGAGGCTGGGTACTGAATGAGGACCCCAGGCTGCCCTGAGCATGCAGCCAGGGAGATATTCTACCACCCCAGCGGGGTTGGGAGCAGCATCAAAGGGTGGCCATCTAAGGTGTGTCTTCTGGTCCTGCCCGTCCTCCACCCAGTGAACTTCCCATCTGGCTCCGAGCTGTGACCCTGAACTTGCGACAAAAAGTAAGGCTGCCTTACTTCCAATTCTCTGTGCTCGAGCAGACAAAGGCACCCAGAGGAAGGGCTGTAGCCCACGTACTGTCGGACAGTCCACCACCCAGGCCCTCTCTCTGCACCCGCTGCCCGGGACGGAGAAGGCAGGGAGGCAGGGAGAGAGCAAGAGCAAGACTGCGGTGCTGCATGGGGCAAAGACGGCTTTCAACAAGGCCTGACCAGTCCCAGAGGGCTAGGGGGCCCCTCACCCTGCCCTTCCTCCAGGAAGGCTGGGGCACCAGGGCCCACCCTCAGAAGCAGAGAGGTGGGGAAAGACCCTGGTGAATTCTGCGGTGGGAAGAGCAGCGCCTATGCCATGGATCACAACACAATCTCAACGTGCCATCAGCCCCGTCCTACGGCAGCACCAGCCCACCACCGAGTGCCGTTCAGAGTGCAAATGCTACCTGCCACGCCATCCGCTGACGCGGGCAGCCAGGGTTTCCCTGCACATTCCTCCTCTGACAGCAGCAAAAGGGAGAAGAGCAGCCCCTCCAGCTCCCTCCCCAAAAGGTTTTGCACAATTCTCAAGAAAACCACCTTGAATCTACTGTGGGCACCCTCCTTTCCAGGCACAGCCCCTAGAAAGCCGGCCTGTGACTGCAGGACCTGTCTAGTGAAAGCCAGGTCTGGTCCATCCCCATCACAAACTGACACTGCTTCACTTCCAAGCCCTTGCTTCACTTCCCTGCGTTCTTAAGCCACGAAGGAAGCCACCACCTCGTAGAGCCACGAGCACTGCCAAGGGTGAGCCACGGCCCTTGGCTCTTTAAGCAGCAGATAAGCAGCAGTCCCTACTCAGTGGCCTGACAGCCAGCTACGTTCCAGGCAGGCCTGAGCATCTCAGGGCTCGGGATACACCGTGAATGGGGCGGGGGTCCTCAGAGGACGGGGGAGGACAAGCCATCTCTGAGCCCACTTGGGCTGTACCTTGTTGAGCTCCCTCAGTTTGCTCTTGGCGACAGCCGCGTCTTCCTGCTCTGTGGCCAGCAGTTTTTCCTTCTCTTCCAGCTGGCGTTTCAGAATCGCCACAGGGTCACCCTTCTGAGTGGCCTAGAAGTACCCAGAGATGTGTTAACAGAGGGGACAAATGGGACTTGGCTCGTCCCCTGACCCTGGACAAGAGGAGAGGCCCGAGGTCTTGATGAAGTGGAGCAGGGGCTTTGAGTCAAGGGTTCCACTGGGACTCCAGATACTTGCGGGGAAAGGCGCCCTGCCTCGGCCATCAGCCGGCCAGGGCCCCAGGTCCAGTGTGTGTTGGGACTGTCGAGGCCACAGGCTTTGGATCCCTGGAGTGGTGTTTAGGAGTGGGGTGTTGCAGCTCCTCTGAGGGGTGGCTGGCCACCATTTCTGGCCCGGAGCCTCCCCGAGCCGGGCGTGCAGCCTGTAGGCCTCTGGCTGCAGCATGGGGACCGGGTACTCTGGGGACAGTGGCCTGAGCAGAGCCAGGCCTCTCCCTGGTCATCTTGATCTCCTATGGCCACTCATACCCAGTAGAGCCCCCAGTGATGACTGACAAGCTCTCAGTGCCACTGAGACTGTGCAGGATGTGTATGGCCAGGAAGGGTGTGACCCCGCTGGCCTCAGGACACACCTGAGCATCTCTAACCACTAAGTTCTCCAGCAAAGTTACCCTGAACTCTGACTCCAGTGAAGGAATGTGCCATGCAGCACTTCTTGGGGACAGCTCTTGGCCAGAGGCACAAGACAGTTCAGAGCTCTTAGCCTCTGAACCTGCCCCTGGCAGCACGAGGGAAACCAGGGGCGCTTCTGGGCGGGGGGAACCTCACAGGGCCCCACACAGTGTGTCCCTATACCTTCCTTTCTACACCCTGAGCTGTGGCCACAAACTGGCTAGGCCCCAGCTCCCTAGATCCCCTGCAATACAGAGCCCTGCCCCGGCCCTAATCATCTCAGGAGCCGGGCCATGGGTGGCTTGACAGAAGACCAAGCACCTGCAAGCGATCCCTCAGGGTGGCAGAACTCTGCCAAGAAAAAGAAGCGGAGGCTGTTTTATGAATGTTCTCTCTGTGGCATGGCAGGGTGCGTGTGGCCATCCTGACGGGCATCTCGGGGTGGTGGGAGGCATGGGGCCCCAGAACCCAGGTAACCATTGCAGCTCACTGGCCCCTGAAGGGGAGAGGCACGGGGAAGGGCAAAACCACCCTAGCCAGCTGCAGTGGCCTCTGAGTGTGGCCAGCAGGAGGGTGGGCCCACCTTGTGCCAGGTGTCCTGAATGATGCCAGCCTTCTCAGACAGGATCTCGATGAGCCGCTGGGCCTCGCCCTCGTTGAACACCATACTCCCAACCGTGGAGACCAGCGTCTTGTAGGGGAGGTAGAGAGGGCCATCGGCATCTGGGGGCCCTGTGCAGCGAGAGGGAAGGAGCCGAGACTTAGGCGTATGCCACAACACACGCGGCCGCAAAGTCCATCACACCAAGAAGGTTCCGGTCACAGCCAAGAAGAGCTCTCCAACTGCCTGGGGTCGGCAGGCTGAGCACGGCGAGTCTGCTCCAGTGTCTCCTGCTCTTTCAGGACACTGAGAAACTGACTCAACGATGGGTCCCTGCACCGTCCTAACTCTCCCATAGAAGTCCCAGGCTGGGGTGGAAATAGAGCTCCTCTCTTTTTTTATTTCTACCATCAAGATTGGCCTGGAACAAAATTAAGCAAGGCGTACCTTTCCCATGGGCTTTTCTCCCTTCCTTTTTTCTCACAAATGCACTGGTCCTGTTCTCGGCCTGCATGGCTCACCAAGGTTCTCTCCACTGGCCATGACTGAGCTCTGTGGCCTTGTGGGACCTGACTGGGCAGCGAATCCACCGTCCATCACACACAGACACCCAGAGCTACACTCCTGCAGCCACGGGAGGGGCACAGAAGGCAAGGAGAGGCTGCTTCCACACATCAGTGCAAACCCTCTATTTCTAGCTCCGTGGATGAAGCTTAGGCAGCGACAGGTTTGGGAGAGGGAAGGCTGGCTGGGTTCCTATAGAATTGGGCCTGTCCACTCGCCAGTCCATGAGTGACTGCCTCGAGGACAGAAAGCCATCTGCCAAAAACCAACCGTCACTTCCGAAAACTAAAACTGCCGAGCCCCTCCCACCCCTGCCACACACACACACACACATACACACACACACACACAGAGCTTTGCTCTCATTGGGGCTTGAACACATCCTTGGGAGCAAGAAAGGGTGAACCAAGATGCCACGTCTGAGCGCCTGGACTCTTCCACAGCTGAATGACAGCACCAAAAATGAGCCAAATCAGAGAGCGGACCGGCCTACCGCAGCCCCCTCAGCTGAGCCCACCTTGGGAGGACAAAGGAGAGGGCTGGTTTCCATAGCAACCCTCAATTCTCTGGCTTGTCACAATATTTTCACTTACTAGTCACAATATTTTCATTACAAGTCAAAGCATTTGGCACAATACCTTAATGAGGGGAACGTGGTATGTGGGCGAGCTGGTTGCTATGAGCACCTTTATTTCATAACTTCTCACTCTGGTGAGGCTCAGGAGATTAAAAATAACCACGCTGACACCAAAGGCCTAAGAGCTCACGGGTGCCATGAAAACAGGTCCTGGCAGAAGCATGCCCCTTCAACCTTCTTTTTACTGAAATATGTGTATGTCTATAAAGTAATTTTAATGCACACACAAGAGAAAATTCTAACCCAAAAGCCAAAAGAAAATAAAAGCATGCATGGCGTACTCTCAGGAGAAACCCCCGTGTTAGTTCACATTTCGGTTCCCAGCCTTCCTGTCTTCCCCCTCAGCCTGCAGGTGCGTGTCTACTGCCAGCACTTTCCAGGAGACAGAGGCCACTTGTTTCAAAGACACCTCTGTAGTTACAGACTGGGCAGGGCAGCTGCTTCAGGCAGCGTCTAGCTGCTGGCTGCAAAGACATTTTCCCTTCCTGACTCAGAAGAGTCTCCTCCTGTGCCGTCCGATGTGCTGGGCACCGGCCGCGTGTGGCTGCTGGGCACCTGCAACGTGGCTGGCCTGACTCGACATGTGCCACAAGTGGAAAGTACACATGGAATTTAGAAGATTTGGTATGGAAAAAAAAGAATGTGAAGTATCTGTAATAATTTTATATATTGATTGTTTGTTGAAATAACATTTTGGATAAATTGGGTCAAATAAAATACATCGTTAACATTCAGTCCATTTGTTTCTTGCTTGCCTTTTTAACTGTGGCTAAAAACATTCACGTCGCATCCATGGCTCAGACGTGTGTCGCTAACACTCTATTTCTACTGGACTGGCTGGCCTATTCCTTTCCAGAACCGGGGACTCCCAAAGCGCCCCCTGCTGAATTCCTGGCAGTCCCTGGTCCTACAGAGGTTCCAGAGTGACCCAAGAGCTCTGGCCTCTTTTGAACGCTCTCCTGAGAGACCACCCTTCCAGACCCCACGGCCCCGACTGCACTGCCGGGTGGGCAAACATCTGGATAAGGCAGCTGGAGAGCCCGCGCTCTAGGACGCCGCTTCCCGCACAGGGGCCAGCGTGGCCACACGCTCACCCCTCGCAGGCTCCGTCCACAGAGTGCTCCCGAGTGTTCTCGCAGTGGCATTCTCATTAAAACTTTCCAATGTAATTCCATTCTATTAGACATTTTAACAGAAAAAAACTTGTAACAAGTGAAATGAACGCAAAGCTGCATACAGCAAAATTTTAACGCTTTCCTCTGCCATCCCTCATGGCCCCCCAGAAACTTCCACAGCCTTTGCCACACTCATACAAACACTACCTTTCGTATTCTTTTTAGAGAGCTGTAACTTTACAAAACATTTTTCATTAAGTATTTTAGGTAAAAACTTGTGCGGTCTCAACTGTTCCCAAATCAAGGGCAGCACAACTGAAAGAAAAAAGGAAAGCCGTCAGAAGCAGAGGCAGGATTTCTGGGTCTCTAGATGAGTTGCATTTAAATAACATACTAACGGGAGCCTAAGGCGAGCCAGGGATATCCCTTAGGGCTCCAGCAAATACTTGAAGACGCCAGTAATCTTCTAAATTGTGAAATCTTAACACACTAAACTAAGTCTGTCAGACTCAACACCTAGTCTGTGAAATCACGGATGTCAAAAGGCCCAGGGTGCAGTGAATGCTAGAACAGCTCGGCTCACTGAGGACTTGCTCCTGTGGCTAATGCTTTGTCCATCTTGGTGGGTCTGAAATACCAGGGAGGGACAGGACAGATGCCTGGGGAGAGACCAGGGAGCAGGAGACCCCAGAGTAGAAACACAGACCAGTGTCTCACTTTGATGGATAATCCAGACCTCTGTCTGGCAGGGGACACAGCAACAACCCAGGGGCCAGGCCCTGCAGGAATGGGACAGGTAGTGTGACAAATAACCACATAGGCCTGGGCTCAGTGGGGTGGCCTCTCCTAAGCTGGGTGGCCCTGGGCATGGCACTTCACCTCCAGGTGGTGGCTCCCGTGGGGGAAACTGAGCCAGAACCCTCAGAGCCACAGGCCTGCCCAAGAGCCTGGAAATGAGATTTTTAAGTGCTATCTTCTCACCTTTACTGCTGACAGCTAACTCAATAAAAAACAAATGAATGAATAAATTCATTCATTTATGAATGTACAGATGAAGAAACACATCCGTGGGCCACGTCCAGTCTGTAGGTCACCTCTGTCCTTGGGCAGTGGGGCACCAAGGTCAGAGCAAGGCCTCTGGGACCAGGTGGACTGGAGTCGAATCCCAGTTCAGCTCCTTCCCACCTGTGTCCTTGGACAAGCGGCTTAATCTTCCTTTGCCTCTGTTTCCTCGCCTACGAAATGGGGATGATCACTGTTCCTCTCACAGCTTGGCTGGAAAGATTAAGTTGCAACATGCTTGGAACCATGCCTGGCACAGGGTAACGCACAGCAAAATAAATCAGCATGGCCGGCCTTCAAGCAGCTCACAGCAGCTCAGATAATGCACCTCACACTCCAAATTTCAAAACAACTCTCCCTTCTGCGCCCACACTGGGAGGCTCAGGCACCTAAAATTAAACCCATCTGGCAAAGAGACATTTAGTGTTCTCTCTCACTGTCAACTGTGGCGTCCTTGGACGAGGCTTTTCTCTCTGTATAATTTCCAGGATCCCCCACGGCCAGGACTCAGGCACAGGAGGAGGATCTCAACCCTAAGGGGCCTCATGCGACTCGGCGGCCAGCCCCCCACATCAGCTGCTGGAGCACCCCTGCACTGTGCACACCTGGCTCTCTCAGGCCATGGGGAGGCTATCAGAACCACTCCAGGAACGGCCGCCCGAGCCCTGGCAACAGCTGGTGGCTAATAGGAAGGGATTATCGCCTCGGCCCTGGGATGGGCCCCACAAAAGGCTCCAGCTCAGCTCCAGCTGCTGCTACAGGTGCCCAGAAGCCCTGGCCAGGGCAGGCAGGGCCAGGTGGTCTCCAGACACAAAGTATGTACCACCTCTGTACCCAGCAGTCCGTAAATTGCTGGGCCTGGAAGGTTAAGTTACAAGTTGGGCTGTGGCCAAGAGAGGCAGAAGACACAGGGCCATGAGGCAGAAGAGTGACACAAGGCGGACCTGGAGAGCGACTGTCGCAGCAATGCCGAGAAAGGCTTTAAGGCTTTGAGCCAAGCGTAGCTGGGTAAGGACACGGTGAGGGGCTTTGGGCCCTAGCACGTCAGGCTTACACCCGAGGTTGGACTAGGTCCAAGTCTTCATAGGCCCTCAGAATCTGGATTTTATTCTGTAGGCAACAAGCAATGCCTAGAAAGGAATGTTTGAATTTGAGAAAAAGATTTCAGGATGCCCAGGGGGATGCGGCTGGAAGCAGACAGACCAGCTGGCCTGGACCCTGGTCCTAAGAGCCTGAATCCCCGCTGGGTCCTAAGAGCCCAGGACCAGAGTCCAGGCCCAAGCATTCAGGAAGCTGAGCTGGCGGGAGAGAGGCCCAGGTGTCAACCCAGGACTCTTGACAGTGGAACCTGAAACGGCGAGCACTTGAGGGCTTGGGGAAGAACTTCCATTGGCAAAAACTCTCATTTCCTAAGAGACTGTCCAGATCAGGTTCTGAGGGCACCTCCCTCAGACACACAGGTGCAGTCTGAATAGCTGCTGCCTCTGGGCCTGCACAGGGGCGACTCCAGACAGTGCAGACCAAGGGACCCAGCACGGGTCCCTTTCACACCCTGCAATCCCCAATCACCCCACCCAAACTCAGGTCTGCTTTAAGAAGGTGAAGACCCTGGGGCCCCAGGAAGGGGCTCCCCTGTGCCTCCTGGAAGCCCAGCACCGGCACAGGTAGTCATCAGCCTCTGCAGACCAAGATTAGGAGGCCGAGGACAAGCTCCCCATTCCTGCTGACCCAAAGTCCAGAGGGCGTCTCTCTCTCAACCTTTCAGGGTCCCGCCCCAAGGTGGGACGCAAGACACCCTCTAGGGAGGAGCTCCGGCCAACATCACTGCTGGCCTCTCCCTAACAGCTCGTTCCTGGACTGTGGCCATGAAGGCTCCTCCTGAGCCTGTGGGGGAAGTGAGCTTTACGAGACCCTGGAGGAAATGAAGATGTACCAAATGCTGCCGGAGGCAAACTGCGACTCTTGCTCTCACTCACTGCTCATCTGCCCACAGCTGAGGTGGGCCCTAGACAGAACACGAACGGTGGACTCCAGGCCCAGCTCAGGCCACAGAGCCCGGCCTTGCCCAGGCACTGGTCAGCGCTCCTGACAGGAAGCAGGCCAAGGAGGCGCAGCTGCAGTTGGCTCCGAATGCCACGAACGGTCACATCTGCAGCTTTAAGGGCAATGGAGCTAAGTACAAATAATGTCAAGAACAACCCAATTCGGGGCCTTTTAATCAGTCCTTTTCCTTTAGTCGGAGAAAAAAGTAATCAGCCACCAACTTGGGGGGTTGTATATTTAATGGTATCTAATGGAATTTAAAATATCCTAAAGACTGAAGAACTATTTTCCTCTTTAAAGTTTCGGTTTTTCCTCCAAGTTTCAACAAAACCAATTTTATATCTGGAGTTAAAAAAAACCTACATCACAGTATTTTTAAAAGAAAGACAATTCCTGGAGGACCTCTGAGCAAGGCCCTTCCCAGGGCACACAGGCTGGCCCAAGGAGGATACGGTTTAGACAGCAATTAAGACTCTACCTAATGCCTGCAGAAAACGGCAGGGGATTTTTAATCCCTGGCTGTCTGACCACAGCCGTCTGGGGCCAGTGACCGGAGTCCCAGCCTCGCCATGTTTTCAAGTAACTGAAAAGAGATTTCTGGAAGAGTGTCATCTAGCAGCTTCTCACACTGATACTTGGCTCGCTTCCCTAGGGGATGTTTTTGTTCTTTTTTAAAAAAAGAAGAAAAAAAGAAAAAGTTGGGTTTGAAGAACTTACACAGAAAGTGAATAAAGGCTCATAAGCCCCAAAGAGTTTTCTTCAGAGCTTCAGACTCTGAGAAACTGAGTTAAGTTCAAAAGAAAAAGTATCTGACTTGATCTCCGTGTACACCTCTCTGTGCATCCGCCGGCGAGAAGGGCACAGGGGCACCTACCGGGCAGGGCGGGGGCCTCGGGAGGGGCTGCCCACACCAGCCGCTCTGCCATCTGCTGGTCATCTGCATGACTTCTGGGAAGTCTGAGCTTTGGTTTCTGCTTTTGTCAAACAGGTAAAAATTCAAATCCACCTTAGAGAACTGCACGAGGGATAAAGGCATGGAAACCAGCCTCCTAAACTGCACCTCTGAACAAACACCTGGCTGGGGATTGTAGCGGTGTCACACCGGCTATGCTAAGCAGCGCTGGGCCTGGAGCACAGCAGGCACACGTGGGGAGGACAGGTATGGGTGGGTGGATGAGGAGCCGGGAGCAAGGGGTGTTCCCATCACCAAGTCAAATCGTTTAAGATGAGGGCCCTGCTACACTAGACACCTTGAATACTGTTTCCTGGGGGCTTGACAACTCTTCCCCATACCCCCTGACCTGTGACCCCAGCCCCATTAGATTACAGAACAAGACTTTGGATTTCAGGTTGCATTTCCTATTGTGGGGGTAGAATGGGGGCTAGGTGAGACTGCACACAACATGGAGCTCACAGGCCCCCTCCCACCAGGGCACTGCCAGGCTCCAGGATGTGGGAACCGCCTTTAACTTCCCACCTTGCCTCAGTTCATGAATGCTTCCCAGGCACCTGTGTGTCGGGGCTGGGACAGGCACTGGCCTCCTCCTGGAGACCTCAGAAGAGCTGGTACTACCTTTCCTCATTCCAGACCCCAGAAGGAGCAAGGCACTCCTTGCTGCTCCTCAGAAGATGCAGGGCTGCCTCGAAACACCCAAAGGATGAGAGTTCCATCAGTTCTGATATAATGAGGGCCTATTTGACTTAGAGACAAATAACGGAGTTTTTGTTTCTTCTCCATAAAAAAAAAAAAAAATTGTAGAAAAACTGGAAAATGCAGAAGGCTGAAAGGGAGATACTAACATTTACCCAAAATCCTACCTCCCAAAGGTGGCCTTTTTCCCACATGGACTTGTCTGACGTGGCAAGAATGGGTCTCTGAAATGCCTGTTTCTGAGTGTTTGCCACCTCATGGAGGTTGGTTGGGTTCTCCTGGGCCAAGACACAATGGTCCCTCTGGCCACAGAGTAAAACTGGCTTGCATCAGCAGGCTGGGGAAAGAGGGCCCCGCAGAAAGCAGGCCCACAGGCAAGAGAGAAGTGCCATGCCCCTAGGGTTACCCACCCCCTTCCGTTAGGCAGAAAGGTCACAGGTCCTTGGGTGAGCTCCAGACTCCCCAACAGTGTAACAAGTACCCTGCATCCCCACGTCCCCTGAGTGACGTGCTAGCAGAGGTAAGGAGGAAACACCTGTTTCCACCCAGCAGCAACAATGAGTGAAGCAAGCTCCAGTTAAAAGCATACTGTTCTGGAGCTCACGCTAACTGTGGGGTCTTCAGAATGTACATATGTACTTCCTCAGTCTACGCCCACACTGTAGGATCCAGACTCGATTCCAGGTGCTGGGTGGGACAGCTCTCCTGCCAGTGTAACACCCAGATGGTGATTAGTATGAGATCAGTGCAGCCCAGGATGGGAGGCAAACCAGCATAATCCTGCAAACAAAGACTCAATCTGAGGATAAAAATAGCTTTTTTAAAAACCAACACCACTGCATACACATACGTCTTGTGCTAGAAACTTGACTTTCCTAATAGACACTGTACATAAGTGCTCAGTTAACTATCAGAGAACAAACCAGCTAAAGCCTGGATGCGCGCGTCAGCTGACAGTACCCCAAACACGGGGAAGCTTCCGTTCTGGGGACTTTCCGCTTCTCGAGGATGCCATCAATTTCCTCCTCTCCAAACATTTAGTAAACAATTTGTGCCTTTCATTTCCAAAGGAAGAGGTTTACTCCTTATCCCACATCTGGGTTTATAATGCTCCCCTCACCCCAAACTTCCTGAAGTTAGAATCATTTCCAGAGCAGCACAGTAGCATCGTGTGAGGAGTGCTGAGTCAGAAAACAATTGTGTGGGCCTCTCATCGTAAATTGTGAAAGTTTCTGGAGAGCAATGCAGCACTGTCTTCCTAAATTAAAAATATACCCACCTTTTGACTTGGCAATTACTTATCTAGGAATTTACTTTGTAGAGACACACAACAGTGTATGTACATCATTGCAGCATTAATTTTAGCTGCAAAATAGCTGCATACTACTTAAATATCATTTAAATAAATTGCGATACATTCATGCTAGGGAATATTATGCCGCTGAATGTGGCAGCTTCGCAGGTGCAATATGGAAAGATGTCACCAACA
This sequence comes from Piliocolobus tephrosceles, assembly GCF_002776525.5. Lineage (NCBI taxonomy): Eukaryota > Metazoa > Chordata > Mammalia > Primates > Cercopithecidae > Piliocolobus > Piliocolobus tephrosceles. The sequence goes on along the minus strand of NC_045453.1, from coordinate 44,455,129 downwards.
GACTGTTAAGTAGACAGCAGTGTGCACTGCAGCTCCCGTTTGTGGGTGCCCATGTGAAGAGCACAGTGAATTTGAGGCCCCCCCCCGCCGCAGGAAGTGGATGGTGACTGGGATGGAGCAAAAAGATTTTCTATTTTCACCTTCTATGCTTCCAGACTGTGAATACTGTTTACTGGAAACACATATTTATATAATAATAAATTGTAAAAGGCAAGGATTAGGAAGGCAGGTGTTCTCTGTCAAATACAGCCATGGACAAGTGGTTAAAACCTGCTGCAGGGCTCCCAGCTGCTCTTGGAGGACAGTCAGAGCAGAAGTTCTGGAAGCGACGCAGCCTGGGACTGCAAAAGCATGTCCTGGGCCTACCACTCCTCCGGGGTCTCCCTCTGGGACATTTGTCAGCAGGCGGCCCTGCTGCACCAAAAAGGTAACAGGTAAGGCCAGGAAGACTGAAGAAGCCATTCAAGTCTCTGGTGGAGCCCAGCTCCAGACCTGGTTTTGCTGCTATCTGTCATGTGCTATGGGCCAGTCACAGCCTCTGTGACCCCTTGCAGCATCCTACTGCGATATGGAGGTCAGACAGCTCACCCCACCCTGTACTCAGGACACAACAGCCAGAACAAAGCAGGCAGGAGCAGTGTGCAACACCACACAGGGCTGCACAGATCTGCCAGTGATCCAAGAGGCCACCTCCTTTCAAATGGTCCTGTTTAGAGCACTGCTGTGGAAAACGTTCTGCTCTGGCCGAGATGATCTGTCTCTGCACTGTGTAAGGGGAGCCACTAGCCACATGTGACCAGTAGGCCTTGGAATGTGGCTAGTGTGACTGAGGAATGGAATCTTTAATTTTATTTACTTCTGACTAATTTAGGTGATAATTTAAATGCTCCCATGTGACCAGTGTCACCCATATGGGACAGCACAGCCCGAGACTCTAGCCCTTCCCTGCCCAAGTCAAGGCCTCCTGGACTCATGGGAGGAACTCCCGTCCCGGCCTGCTCCACACCGGTGATCCAGAACCCACTCCCAAGCACCTCCCGGATCCCCGCAGCACAGCCCTCATGCCGCCTCACCCCTCCCACCCAACACACTCACACCCACAGGTCCCCGTGTTTCTAGATGTCCAGGGCCAGTCAGCCCACCCGGAGTTCTGCCTACAGTTGCCTCAGGTTGGGCACACATGACCTCTAGAGAAGATGGCAGGCCCCAGACTGACAGGAAGCTCGGCCCCAGCAGAGGGGCAAGGGGGTACAGGGCAGCCAGTGGGGGCCGCCGCAGCCTTTCCAACAAAGGAAGGAACACGCAGTCTAACGTGTCTCATCTGGGCCTGCTCACCCGGCAACATGGTCACAGCCGCCAATGGTAAGCAGAAATCCGATTAATTCTGGAACACGAAACTCCACATATAAGACGTAGCTGCAAGGGCGAAGCCAATTCCACGAGCCGCTGGTGAAAACCTATGTTGTGGACTCACAGATTTCTGCCTCATACCCTCGGGGACCACAGTTCACTGCAAACCGAAAACCAAGAAAATCGTCCGAGGGCACAGAGACCACCGGGAAACGACTGCGAGTGATGGAGCCTGCCTGGAGCAGAGAAGGGTCTTTGCGAGGCAAAAAGGCCAAGCACCCCGAGAGCACCACCACCAACTGACTCTGCCGTGGTGGGAATTCTGCCAGATGCAGCGACATGCCCACCGTGCCCAGCACGCCCTCGGGCTCTCCCCTGTGCTCATGTTATTTGTGTGTGGGAAACGCAGACTGTGAGGAGAGGTGCACACTTCACTGAGCCCACCCAGGGCCTCTGTCCTTTACAGTCAGAGCTGCAAAGCAGCTGGAAGCTGGATGCTATGTAGACAGTCCTTCTTGCCCATGCCACCTGGCAGTGCTTCAGGGGTTGGGCCCCCCACCCATGCTCTTAGCAGGAAGATGGCAGCCACAAATGAATCAAGAAATGTCCCTGGAGCCCGTCAGCTGGAAAGAGCAGAAAATACATGTGTGCTAAAGAATAAACAGATTGTGACAGAGTCCAGATGAGGCCAATACATACAGATACAGGCCAAGAACAGCCTGGCCCTGGCCAGGCGTGGTGGCTCACGCCTATAATCCCAGCACTTTGGGAGGCCTTGGCGGGTGGATCACCTGAGGTCAGGAGTTCGAGACCAGCTGCCAACATGGTGAAACCCCATCTCTACTAAAAATACAAAAATCAGCTGGGCGTGGTGGTGGGTACCTATAATCCCAGCTACTTGGGAAGCTGAGGCAGGAGAATCACTTGAACCCGGGAGGCAGAGGTTGCAGTGAGTCAAGATCACGCCATTACACTCCAACCTGGGTGACACAGCGAAACTCCATCTCAAAAGAAAACAAACAAAAAAAAGAACAACCTGGTCCCAAGGTGGACAGAAAGAGCCACACATGCACACCTCACAACCCCCAGCCACCAAAGACCAATGCTGATTGGGACATTAATATTAGATACCCACCAGCACAATCCACAGAAAAGCACACTGTACAGTTAAACAGTAATGCATGAACCCGTTTTTGTCTGTTTTGGTTTGATAATGGCCATGCAGGGTCTGACCACTGCACTAAAGGACACAATAAAAGGACAGGGCCCTCTACCCCAATTGCTACGCGCGCAGACTGGTGTGGGCTGTCCACGTAACACACACCCGACAAGCCACTGTCATTCCGGAACTTGAATGTCCCCCACATCCTGAGTGTAACCCCATCACGGAACTGGTGGCAGCAGGTGCTGAGTGTGAAGCATCTTAAGCCAGAGTTCTGAATGCTTCTTATTGTACAGATGCTGCTCCCCCAATGAGAAGATCTCTACCTGGGACCACGGAACTCCAAACACATTAATGACTTATGGGTTTTCTATGGATAAACTTGGGAGCCTTACCAATATGCACTACAGATGCTGTGGAAAAGAAGACTGAATACATGTGCCTGCTAACCGGGATTTCAAATACCTTGAATTTCCAGCCTTACTACCCAATCACGTGTGTGTTTGCTAGTGACTCCCTTCCATGTTCATAAATGCCTCCTTTCATCTGTCCTGAGCTCTTGATGCTTGAGCATCATGGAATCATGGAGGGTCTCTTCACTGTGGCTGGAGCTCTGGACCCGGTCACCAAGTCCATGCTCCCCTATCAACAATCCTGGGTGACTCTATAGCCTGTGCCGCTTTACAAACCACCCTCAGCCCCTAAGGTCTGTCCACTGTGGCTCTCAGGTCCTTCTCTGCACTTCACCCCAGAACTACTGAGATGAACCCACAGGCAGAGGCCTGCGGTGCTGAGCTACGTCCAGAGACAGCACGCAGGGGCAGGAGTTCCAGCGGCCCCTGCCTTCCAGGGATCTTTCTCAGTTGTTTTAACATCTGGAATTAAGGGAGTATCATTATTCCTTTATTTTTTACAATGGCAAAGAGAGTACTTAAGAAAATATATCAAGATCCAATTTTATCTCCCGAAAATAATTTCTAAAGGGCATTATATCAGGAAGGTTTGAATAGGAAATTCTTTGCTTCATCAGTTTGTTGGAATGCCTGTCCCAGTAGCATTACTGAAGGCTTTCCGAAGGGTGTTCCCAGCTCCAGGGGGCGCTGTCACAAACACATGAGATCCAGGGTCTTCAGCGTTGCTTTCTGACTTTTATTTTTTTCTTTCTTTTTAAAATTTCTTGTAGAAACCAGGTCTCACTATGTTGGCCAGGCTGGAACTCCTGAGCTCAGTGATCTTCCCGCCTCGGTCTCCCAGGGTGTGAGGATTAACAGGAGTGAGCCACCACGCCCAGCTGCTTTTTGACTTTTGAAGAGAAAACTACTACCACATTGAAGAAAAAAATTAGAAAGGAACTAGCGCTCTAATGGGGGTTCTCACATACTGTATTTCCTACAGTTCTGGTTTATCTTATTATCACTTATCTAATGTCTCTGCCTTCCATTGTTCTTGAGGCATCTAAAGAATTTGGCACCCGACTTTTCCAATGAAAAGTCACACTGTGACCATGTGATCAGCCTTTGCAGGCTACTATGGGATCTTCCCAGGCATTACTGTTAGTGGCTGCGCTGTGTCTGGGTGAGCTGAATGCACCGAGCCCTCAGGGCGGTCCGAGGGATACCCCGGCCACTCACCCACAGACCTGGCTGCCACAGTTTACACTGTTTCCTGAAGGAAGTCCGGGAGAAGAAGAAAAACTACTGGCCCCTTTAAGGCTCTTGATACATTTTACAAAATTGCTTTTCAAAATGGTCACACAATTTACAATGCCAGCATTTAAAAGTATGTATTATATATTGATATTAACAGTTTTTAAATAAAGCTTATTTGCTTTAATGTGAGTTTTCAAAATTGCTAAATGACAAAGTCTCCTGGATCATGACTGGCCCCACATGTGGGACCTGGGACCCATAGCATCAGCAGCTCCCAGGAGCTGCTTAGAAATACAGAATCTCAGGCCCCACTTGGGAGCTGCTGAGTCACCGTCTTTATCATAGCAAGATCCCGGGTGATTCATCTGCACACCAAAGTTTAAGAAGCACTTCAGGAGGGGATGTCTCCAGGATCCTCACGGTGTCTGGTGAGTGGCCCGAGTTCACCACAGATGGCCCTGAAGATGCCTTTGTACCATGGGAAAACAGGCCTGAGATTCCTCAGTGCGAATTCAAGAAACGAAAACGTAAAGTCCAAGAAAGAACTTTCCCCATGTTTTCCAGACTCCCGACACTGTGAAGAAGAAAGAAACCACCCTGTGGGCGGGGTGTCAGTGGCACATGTGGCCCTGCCTCTGCCTCTTCCTTGTGGTTGCGCAGCCCTGCGCGGCGGCGTGTCAAGCTCCCCCATGTCAGCCTTGGTGACTTCTTCTCACGACAATGTCAGAGTGGCCATCTTCCACCATCTGGGCTAATCCATATTCGTTTCTTTTCAAATTAAATCTATTTCATCCAAACTTTAAATTTTTATAGAGGCAAGTGCTTGATGGGTCTAAGGAGACTTTTCCAAATTATGAATATATGAACACACTGCTCTAGATCATTTCCCGAATGTTTCCTTCCCTAACGCAATATGATGCTTCTCTTATTCAAGTTCTCAGTCAGTTTCTGGGCCTTCTATTCTCCTACTTGTAATTACAACAGTTGGGAGATGTTCACACAATGATAGGACTGGCCTTCTAAAATCCACTTTAAAAAAATCTGTTCAATTATTCTTACCTATTTTTCCCTCAGATGGGACTTTTCGAATAATCCGTCAAGTTAGGGGGAAAATCTTATCGAGAAAATTGGGCTGGAATAATGGTAGACCACTAAATTAACTTGAAAATTACTATCCTTTCATCGATAATATTTAATCTTCTTCTCCTAGAACATGGGGTTTGTTTTCTTGGTTGCAACTTTATCACCTCATCAAGCTGTTGTGTTAGGTTCACAGAGGTCACACGTAGGTCTCATCCCTAACATGGTTCTTTATTACCTGCAAATTAGAACAATTTTGTCCTCCTTTCCAATATTATCATCACACTTCTGTTTCATATCTTGTTTCAAATGTCTAAAGCCACACGAAGTAACAATGACCACGGGATGCAGGAAGCTGTGGACATGCCTGATGTAGAAGAACCAAGTAAAAGCAGATTCTCAGCAACATCGCCAGCTTTGAATCAAGTGGAACATCATGTTAAAGAAAGGGCAGTGTGTCGCCTACCAGCCTCTGGAAGTAGGGCTGAGGCCAGAGCGTCTGAGTTTTCAAAGGGCTTTCGAGGCCACCTGATCTGGGCTGGGCAGCTGGTCCCTGGCTTCCCACAGGAGCCTACATCCACTCACAGGTGACAGGGCCTCTCACACGGAACAGGGGGCTGCTGTCCTAGCAAATGGCCCAACAAAAACAGCAGGAGAAGGAGGAAACCCCAGGAAAGTAATAGCCTGACAGAGGCAAGATAGGGAAGCCCAGCTAAAGACACAGGGCCTGTGCAACCCGACACTGGTCCAAACATTTCACACCTTCTAAGATACCTTTTGTCAACACAAATGCAATTATTTTTCCAAATCAGCTAGTGGCTATTTAAAAACAAGAAAAGAAAAGGAGAGGAGAGGAGAGATAAGTAAGATTGAATGAATGACAAACATGAAACAGGAACTCCCTGGACCAATTTCTACAGTGATATACACGAAAAAGATAAAGGTAAACCAGTGCTCCATATGATCACATATCTATGTAATCCAGCGTCTATGTTAATGCTCTATAATGCTTTACTAAATGGGGTGGGGCAGGGGAAGGGGAAGGCAGAGGGGGAAAGAATGCAACTGCTCCTTAATAACACCTTCCTACCGTCATTCACTCAGCAAGCACAGATACATGACTCAGGCTGCACAAAAGCATCAGGTGAGGCAAGAACACGGAACAGGCTGACAGCACACAGCCAGACAGTTAAGAAAGACTTGCCAACACACAGAACTCTTCTAGACTGTGTGGTGGATGGAATTACTGCTCCTAATTCCTCACCTGTCCTTGTGCTCCCATATGTTTAAGACACGCCAAGACACTGACCCACTGCTCACTCACCTCTCCTTTCTCCCATCACCTTGCAGTCCCTTCTCCCTGGACACAGTGGACTCCCTGCCCCTTGACTCAGGTTCAGACACATCACTTGTTCTGGTCAACGAAACGCTGCCTTGAAATGCTCTTTTGTGCCTCTGCTGTAACCATGAAGGGCCTCTGCCCTGGAGGGCCCCAGAAGGACCACACATGGAACTGACCTGAGCTCAACCTGTAGCAGAGTCACCAACCCAGTTAAAATCAGATTGAGGCAGAGCCACCATCCGAGAAAGCTCACATCTGCTAACCTCCAGAAGCATGAGCAACAATAAATGACCGCTGTTGAAGGCCACTGAATTTTTTTTTGAATGTTTGTTATGCAGCCTTATTATGACAATTGCTGACTGATACAGGTGGTACTCCCCAAGAGAACCCACAAGTCATTTAAAAACAGCCTTTCCTTCTAAGTTCATAAAGAAATCAGTTACTTACCAGGCTCACCTTTTTTCTTTGACCCAGACTTCTTCTTGGCAGGAGCCTCTTGTTTCGGTGCCTCTGGGCTCTGGGCCACATCTGTATTTCTGCCCTGGACAGAAGCTGACTCTGTCTTTTTACCCTGATTGGCAGCTGCGTCTGCCTTTTTGCCTTGACTGGGGGACCCTTCTGTTTTTTTCCCCTGGTTTGTAACACCCTCTACCCTTGTGCCCTGATTAGCAACCGAATCTGCCTTTTTGCCCTGGTTGGGAGCTCCGTTTCCTTTTTTGCCTTGGTTGGGACTCCCTTCTGCCTTTTTGCCCTGAGCCCCTTCTGTCTTTTTACCCTGATTCTGGGCTCCCTCTCCTTTTTGGCCCTGGTTCTGGGCTCCCTCGGCCTTTTTGCCCTGGTTCTGGGCCCCCTCGGCCTTTTTGCCCTGGTTCTGAATGCCTTCAGCCTTCTTGCCCTGGTTCTGGGCTCCCTCGGCCTTTTTGCCCTGGTTCTGGGCTCCCTCGGCCTTTTTGCCCTGGTTCTGGGCCCCCTCGGCCTTTTTGCCCTGGTTCTGGGCCCCCTCGGCCTTTTTGCCCTGGTTCTGGGCCCCCTCGGTCTTTTTACCCTGGTTCTGGGGCCCCTCGGTCTTTTTACCCTGGTTCTGGGCCCCCTCGGTCTTTTTGCCCTGGTTCTGAGCCCCCTCTGCTTTTTTGCCCTGGTTCTGGGCCCCCTCAGCCTTCTTGCCCTGACTCTGGGCCCCCTCGGCCTTCTTGCCCTGGTTCTGGGCGCCCTCGGCCTTCTTGCCCTGGTTCTGGGCGCCCTCGGCCTTCTTGCCCTGGTTCTGGGCCCCCTCGGCCTTCTTGCCCTG
>NC_045453.1:44360124-44447248 GCF_002776525.5 Piliocolobus tephrosceles | reverse complement strand
CCCTGGTTCTGGGCCCCCTCTGCCTTTTTGCCCTGGTTCTGGGCCCCTTCTTCCTTTCTGGCCTGGTTCTGAGCCCCCTCAGCCTTTTTGCCCTGGGTTGGGGCCCCCTCTGCCTTTTTCCCCTGGTTTGGGGTTGTATCTACCTTTTTCCCCTGGTTCTGGGCCCCCTCCACCTTTTTGCCTTGGTTTGGAGTTCCTTCTGCCTTTTTGCCTTGGTTTGGGGTTCCCTCTGCCTTCTTCCCTTGGTTTGGGGTTCCCTCTGTCTTTTTGCCCTGGTTTGGGGTTCCCTCTGCCTTTCTGCCCTGATTTGGGGCTCCTTCTGTCTTTTTGCTTTGGTTCTGAGCCCCCTCCGCCTTTTTGCCCTGAGCAGTGCCAGTGGCTGGTGTGTTGCCCTTGGCACCCACTGGGGGCACCACCACCATTGGCACCTCCTTAGGGGCAGTTTCTAAGATGGCAGCCTTCGAAGTGAGAACCTGGATGGAATTCACTACAGAGCTGACAGCTGGTTCCACTTTTGCCACTTTTTTCTCCTTCTTCTTTTTGTCCTTGGGAGAGGAGGCCAGCTTCTCCTGGGGCGTGGCTGGAACTGTGGCGACAGGAGCAATGATAATGGGGGGCTGGACTGGGGTTGGAGCCACAGCCACAGCAGGAGCCCGCACTGGTTCTCGGAGGAGGACAGTCACATTGGGAGCCGGATCGTGATCAGGTATCTTCCCATTAGGCTTCTCTTCCTTTTTCTTGGTCTTTCCTTTCTTCTCCACTGTTTTCTCCTTCTTTTTCTTCTCTACTTTCTGGTGGTGAGTTTTCGCCATCTCCTTGCGCTGGTTGGCTAGGGCTTCTTCATATGACGTTTCCTTCATGGAGAAAGTCGACACCAGGAAGATGCCAATGGCAGAAACAACCATGAATCCTCCAAAGACCACAACTCCCAAGGTTTGAGTGTCATAAATATCCATCCTGGCTTGCTTTCCTTTCACCTGTCAAATACACACAGAGGTTACTATTTGTAGAAATCGAGGCATTCAACAGTTTCCATCCCCATCAAACTTCAGGTTTCACTAATTCTTTCTTCAGACTAATAAATTCAGAGAAGAAACAAACCCAGGCACTCTCTGATGTCCCACATTCTCTCCTGCTCCTCTTTAGGAGTGAGCGATTCATACCCAAGGCAGGAGCAGTCCCCACACAAAGCAGCAGTAGAGTCAGAGCAGAGTGCAGGTCTACCTCTGCAGCACACACGCCCAGGAGCCTCCGCAGCCAGGACCCCCATGCAAGATGCTCCCCACCACAAACTCAAAGATGCGCCGGAGTACAAACGCAGGCCAGGTGTGAGACCGTGGGCAGTGGTGGAGACCGGAGCAAAAACACCTGCCCCCACCTAAAATTAGGCAGTGACACTCTGTCATGGCCGACTACCCTAGAAATGTCATTGCTGAGTTGGGAGATGTTTTGATTTTTCATGTTAGGCCAGATATCTTTTTAATATTTTTTCTCTCAATGTGAAATTGACTGATTTAAAAAATATGTGAACCAAACCAAACACATCTGCAGGCTTTCAGCCACATGCATTTTAGCCAGCAGGCCCACAGTGTGCTATCTCCACTCTGTTGCTTCCCTCTTCCCCAGTGCCAATAAATGCCACTACCCAGGATCAGAGATAAAAACTTCTGCATTACAATCCTGAAACGTGTTCAAGAATTCAGTGAGGGAAAATAGCCTTTTGCCAGCAACAGCTCCTGAGGAGTTATGGAGCCTGCAATTTGCGTGTTGGGAAACAGGCAGAATCAGTCTTGGGAGGCTCACAAGATGCCAGATTTGGAATTTCACATCCAGAAGGTGCACAGAGGGTGAGGAGACAGTGTCACCAGGCGCTCTGTCAGACAACGCTCCCCAAACCATGAGGACGAACAACACGGTTCTCACTGCCTATGGACCAAAGTCCAATGGGTCAGAGGCAACCAGGTTCATACACCTTCCTGCCACAGCCCAGGCTAAGTTCCACTTCACTGAGGAACTCCAGGAGGTGTATGTATTTGGATATATTCAACTGAGTCCCGAGTCCCTCTAACGAAGATCGATGGAATGAGCAAAGAGAACACGAGGGTAAGAAGGGGTGGGTAAGGGGAAGTAGAAAGAGGTGGAAGAGGAGAGGAGGGGAAGTGGACAGGCCTCCCCCAACATTGCCCTGCAAAACCTCTAGCTGCTGTGGGAGGCTGGGTCCAGGCTGCTTAGTGGCTCAGATATTGAGATTCTTCTCCTAAGAAATTGAGATCCCCACTCCTCTTGAGTGGATACAGAGGAGGGAAATAGAGTAGGAATCAAATGCAAATTTTGACATGAGGGCATTTTAAAGAAGGGACTAAGAAGGGAGACTGTTTTCAACGTCTTGGTGTCGTGTTCTAAGGCAAATCACTCTCGGCTGGGCGCGGTGGCTCACGCCTGTAATCCCAGCACTTTTGGAGGCCAAGGCTGGCAGATCACGAGGTCAGGAGATTGAGACCATCCTGGCTAACATGGTGAAACCCCGTCTCTACTAAAAAATACAAAAAACTTAGCCGGGTGTGGCGGCGGGCGCCTGTAGTCCCAGCTACTCGAGAAGCTGAGGCAGGAGAATGGCATGAACCTGGGAAGCGGAGTTTGCAGTGAGCCGAGATCACGCCACTGCACTCCAGGTTGGGCGACAGAGCGAGACTCCGTCTTAAAAAAAAAAAAAAAAAAAAAAAAATCACTCTCACTCTCATCACAGAAGGAATACATTACTTTGGCCTTTCTAAGACTTTTGCAGGATGAGGGTTTAAAACACTCATGACAAGAAAACTTCCCAGCATATGCTCTCCCTGGGGACAACTCTATCAGCCACGTGGCAACACACTTCTCCCACACTGTCACTCTGCACTGAGCGGGACCAAGTCACACTTTTCATTCCAGTCTTAACCTCTACAAACAAAGTCTTAGGGGAGCTCCTGGAGGCCTTTGAATCCTGGGTGAGGCGGCATTTATGTTTCCAAATGAGTTCTGACCTCTGGCTGTGGGCAGTAGCAGTGTGATCCACAGCCAGGGCACTCTCACGTTTGATCATCGAGGGAAAGTACCAGGAATTGGCCTTCCGAGAACACACTCTCAAGCTGGGTGTTAAAAAGGAAATCACACCCTGCTCAGCTGTGCATGGATTCAGTGGGTAGGAGGATGGGGACAAGAAGGTCTGGAACATGGTACAGTCAACCCTCACTTTTTGGCAGGTACCCACCAACCAAAACTCCTCTGAGTACTTACAAGATTTCTCAGAACTCTGCCAAAATGGACACCACATTATAATCACTACATTCAAAAATCCTAAGGCCAGGCGTGGTGGTACAAGCCTGTGATCTCAGCACTTTGGGAAGCTGAGGCGGGAGGATCGCTTGAGCTCTGGAGTTCAAGGCCAACCCAGGCAACATAGTGAGACCTCATCTCTATTAAAAAAAAAAAAAAAAAATCCTCTAAAACACTCCCCTTCTCTAGAGAAACGAACATTCGGGGCCTGGGTCACCCTCACCGAGGCTCCGTAAACCCCAAATGGTTTCCCAACAACCATGTGCTCGAGAGGTGGTCTCCACGGAGTCGCGGCTGGCACTGGTTGCAGACCGTGATGCAGTGAACGTCCATGCACAAAGTGGGGCCTGTTCACAGCTGAGGACTGTGGGGCTCTGTGCAGCCTTGTGGTTTCCAACTTCTAAACTCTGGCAGAAAAGCCAAGGCTGGAAAATGAACTTTTAATCTCACTCAACATAGGCAAACACAGAATACAAAAATATACTCTCTGTTGGGACCCAGAATCGAGAAAAGCAAACTCGGGAGAATATTTTTCCTTTGCAACGCACACAAATATATGTTTTATAGCAGCACAAATGTGTCTTCCCAACTTTTGCAGAAAAAGAAATTACATCCCCACCACTAATTTCCAAGTTAGAATTTTTTAAAAGAAATCTTTCACAAGAAAATGAAAAGCCCTAGTCTTAAGTAGTAATACGCTGAAACATTTAAGGCTAAGGCAATACCACCACGGACAGCAAAGAAATCGAAATGAAAAACAGCCTTTCTGCTGCTTTGCAGAGTCAGCTTCGGTGGGGCATAAACATGATGCTGGGAGATCCCTGATTCACAGAAATGATGAAGCCAGGGATGCCTCTCAAATTCGGTTCTCACAATTAGCATTCCGGGAGCTCTGCTCCTGAAATCCACACCATGATAAGAGGCCCCCACCAGAAACCTTTTCTAGGGCCTCCTCCATTGCACCAAAGAGTTAGGGCAGATGTGTGCCCACCCATACCTTGTAGGGTCTGACACAGAGATCTATATTCTGTCAATTCCAGAAACTTCTGTCAAATATGTACTTTTACTCGCTGTAGTGGTCCTCCCTTATCTTCTGGGAAACATCCCAACACCCCAGTGGGTCTGAAACTGCAGTAATACTGAACCCTACATACACTATTTTTTTTCCTATGCCTACATACATGACAAAATTTCATTTAGAAATTAGCCACAGTACGACATTTAACAATAATAAAATAGAACAATTATAACCATATGCTAGCATCACCACTCCTGCACTTTGGGGCAATGATTAAGTAAAATAAGGGTGACTCAAACATACGCACTGTGATACCAGACAGTGGATCTGAGAGCCGAGAGGGCCACCAAGTGACGCAAAGGCAGGTAACATAGACGGCGTGAATCCACTGCACACGGGATGGTTCACACCCTGGGCAAGACGCTACTCAGAATGGCATGCAACTTAAAACTCAGAAAGAGTTTCTTTCTGAAATTTTCCATTTAATATTTTCAGACCACAGCTTTCTGCTGGTAACTGAAACCACAAAGAGTGAAACCATAGATAAAGGGGGACTACGATATTGCCAACATACTCAGACTGTAAGACAAAAAGATGAAGGCCCCAAGAGGGAAGGATGTAGGAGGCTGCCCAGAGCTCAACACACTGAACTCTCTGGCCCACCTCTAAGGTCTCAAGAAAACGGCTCTTCTTTTGTTCTTAAGATTCGGGGAACAAAAGAGGAAGCCCCAAACTCTTTAGACACAGAAGATATTTGCTAATTCACATGGCCCGGCCAAGTCAGTTGGGTCCAATTTGGCAGCTGGGATTTTGGTAGGTTTTGTGAAAGGACCCTCAACAGCTCCCAGGGCTCTGTCTCATTACTAAGCAGCAGCTCCACGGGGGACCCTGTGTGGAAGCTTGGAGAAGCCGTGGGGTAGGGGTGGTCAAAGAAAGCAAACCCCCAGATCCATTTCCTGGGCATAGCATAAGGTGACCTGGTAGGAAGGTACAGAACTAAAACAGAATGACAATAAAACAGAGACCCTAGTAGACATGGCTACATCAGAATCAACAGCTCCTAATTTTTAAAATATTATGAAATGACTCATACAAAAGACTAAGAAGAAAAATATGAACATCCATTAGCCTACCACCCAGGTTTACCAAACCCTAACATTTTGCCATACGCACTTCAGATATTTATATATATGTATGTATGTGTGTGTGTGTGTATATATATGGGGGGCGACACACATGTGTATATGTATATATATGCCATCTCCCTTCTAGAGGGGGCAACACTCTGAATGGGTCACTTACCACTTCCACCTGCTTATGCTTCTATTACATGTAACTCTACAAACAAAATACAGCCGTTGCTTTGTGTGTTGGTAATTGCTGTGTAAGTGACATTGTTCTAGGTGCTATTTGGTAACATTTTTTGACTAAACTTTGTGAGATTTGTTCATATAAATACACACAGCTTTGGTTTATTCTTTTTTTTTTTTTTTTTTTTTTTTTTTTTGAGACAAAGTCTCTCTCTGTTGCCCAGGCTGGAGCTCAGTGGCACGATCCTAGCTCACTGCAACCTCTGCCTCTCAGGTTCAAGCCATTCTTGTGCCTCAGCCTCTTGAGTAGCTGGGATTACAGGCCTGCGCCACCATGCCCAGCTAATTTTTGTAGTTTTTAGTAGAGACGGGGTTTCATCATATTGGCCAAGGTGGGGTTTATTTATTTTCACTCCTATATTACATAGCTGAATCACAAATTATTATCCATACTCCTATGCTTTTAGGTTTTAAAAATGTGTGCTATCACACAAAACTGTAGCGTGACATGTCTACCATACAGAGTGAAAAATCTCCTTTATACCCCTGATGCCAGCCACTCAGGGTCGCTTCCTGGAGACAACCATTGCGACAGAAGTCATTTCACTGTTTATATGTTATTTTCTTCAAAAGACTTTGGTACTGCATTTCAAAGTCAGGTTTTCAATCACCAGGAATTTACTTTGGTATGTGACAGGAAACGGTGATAAAACTTTCCCCATCAGTTTAATTACCCAGCACCATTTCCTGACTGGTCTTTTCCTTCCCCCACAGACTCAGATGGCCGTCTCTGTACCACTCAGTGGATCTGCTTCTAGATTCTACATTTTGTTTCACTGTTATATTTATGCTCTACATCAATACCACATTTTCAGCTTAAGCATCCCCTACAAAACTTCTACTGGAATTTGTATTTGAATCACACTGAGTTTATACATGAATGTAGGAAGGACTGCTATTTCTAACTATAGAAGCTATCTGTCAATGAATATGGTATGCTAGAGCACTACATTGATTTAAATGTTTTCTTCGAAGCCAGGCAGTGGTTCACGTTTGTAGTTTGAGCTACTTGGGGCAGAGGCAAGAGATCACTTGAGCCTTGGAGTTGAACACCAGCCTGAGCATCATAGTAAGACCTTGTCTCTTAAAAAAAAAAAAAGTTTTCCTCCATACCTCTATAAGATTTTAATGATTTTCTCCATTAAAGTCTTACATGTTGTTTTGTTGATGGTTAGAATATCTTTTGTAAATTACTTCTTCTATTCCCCAGCTATAGATAACCAGCAAAGTAATTTATTTCTGCATATATATCAATTACCCAGCTATCATCTATGCTCTTGTAAAATCTAGGAGTTTGTAGATTCTTTCCGATTTTTTTTTTAATAAAAAGCTGTGGAAAAAAAGACAGTATTGTTTCTTGCTTTCCAAACCATATGATCTCATTTCTTTTTCTTGGCTTAACACAGCTGGCTGAGAACTCTGATGCAGTGCTGAGCAGAGTCTGTGCGATAAGCTGCCTTGTGGCATTCCCAAGTTACTGCTTCTAATGTTTTACTACCAGTGTTGTACCAACTGTAGGTTTCCAGCAGAAATCTTTCCTCAGGTTAAGTAGTATGTCTTACATTCCTAGTTATCTTTTTAATATAATTGAGTATTGGATTTTACCAATTGCTTTGTCTTTACCAGTTGACATTTTCTCCTTTAATCTGAAATATGTGGAATTACAGCAATGCACACTCTAATGCCAGTTCATAAAGTTTCTATGGTATAAATGTTTTCTTGATGGAGACTCTAATATATCACTAGATTTGGTTTGTTCACATTTTTATGTGAGATTTCTATGTGTATTTTAAAATGAGAACAATCAGAGGTCATTCTCAGACTGTTGTCTGATCTTGGTATTAGAGTCACTTGAGTCTCACAGAATGAGCTAAAAATCATTCCTTTTCCCTTATTCTTTGGGATAGTTTGTGTAAAGTTAGGGTTATCTATTCTTTGTAGATCTGGAAGAACTTGCCCATAAAAGTGTCAGGATTAGTGTTCTGAGATCTTTTCTTTAAAAGGGGGAAGGGTGGCTAGAGTGCTGATTTTTAACAATTTCAATACAATTTAACAACATCAATTTCATCGATGATTCTGGGACCAGCTGTTGGGTTTGTGATCCAATCTATAAAATTAATATTCATTATTCCTTCCTCCCTCCTTCCATTGGTTTATTCTGTCTTTTCTAACTTCCTGACATGGCCATTTATTAACTTTCAGTCCTTTCTCTTTTCTTGCAGCAAATATTTAAGGCAATAAATTTCTCCCTAAGTACTGCTATCGCTTCGTCCTACAAGCTGTGATGCTAACACAGCTTCCTAACATCCATACATGACTGAATTTCACGAATGTCTCCAGCTGCCTCCCCAGTGGTCGAACCACCTACAAGGTCTTAGGTCTGCTGCCCTTCCCCACGACATGAGCCTCCATCACACACACATATGGACTAGTCAGTGTTGTTTGGTTCCGGACAGCTGATACTTGCTTGTTTACCCAAATGCTGGCCATCTGCTCATCACTGCTTCTTGCATCTCATTCCTTTTTTTAGGGTTTTGCCAAAGTACATCCTTGAGTAGATCTTTCAGCAAGGATCTCTCCTTCATAAACTTTCTCAGTCCTTAAAGCCCTGAGAAAATTTACTTCACCTTCATGGATTAACTGAGAACAGAATTCCATGCTGACAGTTTTCTCTCACCACGTTGAAGATATTATTTCACTTGTCTTCTAGCCTTTTCTTGATGGGATGTTTAGAAACACACTGTCAGTCTATTTGTCATTCCCTTATAATATCTTTTTAATCTCTCATTACTTTTAAGACCCATTTCTGGGGTTCTAAGGACTCAGCAAAATGTTTTTAAGTGTGTATTTAACTTATTCAGGTTCACTGTACTGAGTGTGAGGAGTTATGTTTTTCTTCAATTCTGGAAAATCCTTGCCCACTCAGTTCTTGGAAAATGGTCTGGTCCCTATTCCTTCCTGGTAGAGCTCCTAATTAGACCTCAATCTCTTTGTGCTACCATTTGGAGAACTTGTTAGACCTACACTCCAGTCTTCAGCTGAATCTCACCAGCTCTATAATCAGTCCTTTGAGTTATTCAATTTGTTTTTTAAGTCTGACTGGCTTTTCTATTTTCATTGTCTTCTTTTCTACCTTTAATAGTAATTTTATATTATATCTTTGGTGGGGCTTTATCACTGGCAACCCTTAATGGGCTGAGTTGTGGGCCTGCCTCTAATGAGTTGTTTTATCTTTGCTTCAACTAGGCCCTCAAGGAAGACCAGCCAGGGACTAACTTTTACAGGAGGCATCGTCTCCTCTTACAAATTATCAGGAGACTGTGCCTCCCTTGCCCAGGACAAAACAGATAAATTCTTACCTGTCATCTCCCCTTGCTACTACTGGGTAGGTGTTCCTTCTAGTCTGCCCTCCCATTGAGGGTACAGCCCTTCAAGGGTTCAAGTCTTACAGGGGGATGTGAGAGAAGGTTCAGTTCCCATTCCCAATCTCAGACAAAATCCCATTCCCCCTGGACGTTAAAGCCAAAGACTCAGATGACTTCAACGGATAATACCGCAACCCTACCCGTGTTCCAGGGTCAGCTCACTGCAGGCCCCAGTCACTCTCCGCAACCTTGGCTTATAAACTCTGGTCATCCCTTTCCCTACCTTGTGAATGCACTACTATGCGTTGTAAAGAGTGCTTACTAACTACGTAACGTTTCTAAGTGCTGGAAAAGTGGGTTTCAGATCAGTTGATCTAAAATTTTAAGTGTAATCTCTGATTTTTTTTTTAACCCAAAGAAACTAAGAGAAAATGCAGTAACAAAGACAGAGTCTGAAAAAATTTATTTCATTTCTAAGAGGATACATATAATGGACTTCCTATTTTAAAGAAACAATGTTACTCATTTTAAAGAAGAGATGAAACACTAAAAATAGAAATGTATTCTATTATAAGCCTTTGCTTATTCATCAGCCATTTCAGATTCAATTTCTATGCCTGAAGGGGAAAAAAAAAAAGAATTGACAATTTTTGGTGTCTCTCCAAATAACAGTCTTTGGAAAGTAGGTACTTAAACAGACCTAAATCTTCTGCGAACTTCCAAGAAGCCTACAGGCTTCACCTTATTGAGGAAGACAGCATGCCTAGGCGGTAGGAATCAAGAACTGATGTCTCAAAATGGACATGAACAGTTAAGATGTGCTAGCCCACAAGGGAGTTCTTACTGCGGTAAACATTTGTCTCCCCAAAGCAGGGATCAGTCTCATCTGTACTGTATCCAATCAAACCTCACCACATGAAATATGGTAAGTGATGAATCAATCGTCTACTCAATATCATATCAGGATCATATGTGCTAATGTATACCATTATAAGGACCAGATCTAAACAGAACACCCCAAGTATCCAGATGGAAAATAATACACACCATGGAGTCTTACATGTTTTCAGTTACTTCTTAGTTTTTCTGAGTTTTCACACTCTAAAGGTAGCTCTGAAGTTTCATTTTCTGCTTGTTGCTGGTATACGGAAACGTAACCGATTCCAGGAGGGTGATTTTTTTCCCCCACAGCAACTTGCCTAATTCTAGTAACATATCTGTCGATTAAAAAAAAAAAACAACTACACATATAAGCATATGAATCGCAGTTTTGTTCCTTTCTTCCCAATTTCCTATTGTCTGCTTAATTTTTCTTGAATTTTTGCGCAGGGGAGGACCTTCAACACAGTGAAGAGAAGGAATGACAGCAAGTATTCTGTTTTTCTCATATTGAAGGGAAAGATTTAGGTGTCTCTCTCTTTAGTGTGAGGTTTGCTAAGCCTTTTTGTAGACATCCTTTATCAGGTCAAAGAGGTGGCCTTCTTATTCCTAGTTTACGTAAGTACATGTTGAATTTTATCAAATACTTTATCTGTACTTATTAAGATAATCATACTACTCTACTATAACCCGTAGGTGTGGAAGGTGAATATAAGCTTATTTTTAAACATTAAACCAGGTTTGAACTCCTAGGATAAAACGATTTAGTCATACATACTGCTGGATTTGGTTTTTCTTTTCAGGTATTAGATCTGACTGACGGTTTTCTTTCCTCCTACTATTCTTGTCAAGTTTTGTAACAAGGTTGGCTGGCATCAAAATCAGTAGTGTAGGACTCTTTTTTTTTTTTTCCCCATTGTTTCTACTCTTTAACAATTACCTTTAAAAAAAAAAAAAAAAGTAGGCCGGGTGCGGTGGCTCAAGCCTGTAATCCCAGCACTTTGGGAGGCCGAGATGGGCGGATCACGAGGTCAGGAGATCGAGACCATCCTGGCTAACACGGTGAAACCCCGTCTCTACTAAAAAATACAAAAAACTAGCCGGGCAAGGTGGCGGGCACCTGTAGTCCCAGCTACTCGGGAGGCTGAGGCAGGAGAATGGCATAAACCCGGGAGGCAGAGCTTGCAGTGAGCTGAGATCCGGCCACTGCACTCCAGCCTGGGCGGCAGAGCGAGACCCCGTCTCACAAAAAAATAAAAATAAAAAAAAATAACACACAGCGCTCACAAAATTCAAAGTTAAATCTTTACCCTCCCCTCCATTAATTCTATTATCCCTTCCAACTTAGATGTTACTGTTTTCATGTATTTAATCTTATCCTTGTTTCAGCCTCTCCAACATTATTCTTTTGAATGTATTTAGAATTGTCCAAATATTTACCACTTTCTTTACTCATCACTCCTTGTTATATCTTTTTCCCCTTCCCATCACTTTCCTTCCAAGAATATCCTTGAGAAGTTCCTTTAGCAAAGATCTTTCAGTAGCTATCTTGGGTTTTTATCTTAAAACGATCTTTTCACTCTCGCTGTTGAATTTTTCCCTCAAGTTGCTGTATTGCTAATGTCTACATGTGGATTTATTTTTATTTATCCTGCTTGGGTTTTGGTTTGGTGTCTTATGCATTCCGTAAAATTCTCAGCCATTAGCCCTTCAAGTACTGGCTCTGTCCTCCCTCCTCTCCTGGAACCCCAATTAGACACACTTCTGAATCTACTCTTTCTGAATCTTAATTGGTCTTACAAATTATTCATCTACGTGATTCTCTAAGATAAATTGTATATATTTCTTCTTCTCTACTTTTCCAGTTCATTCACTCTCTTCAGTTTTATGTAATCTGCTAATAAACCCAGCGGTTAGATTTTTATTACAAAGACATGAACTTTTCATGTCTACAAGTTGTTCCTGGTTCCTTTTTCAAATCTGTTAGGTCATTGTATAGTTTCCTCTTCCTCGTAGATATTTTCAATCTTGCCTATTAGTTTGAGTAAGGCCTTTAAAATCTCCGTCAACCAGTCCATTATCTTACGTTTTCTGAGATCTGTTCCTGCTGGTCCTCATTCAGTGCTTTCATCCTTTGCATTTAGTTGTTCCTAACTATGGACTGTTCTCTTTCGTTTGATAATTACACCTGGGGATTTGGTGAGCCCAGGATAAAGGTGCAGTCCTTCAAAGATCTGCTCGCCCCTGGACGGGTCCAGGAGCACCAGCTGTGCAGGTCCACTCTCAAATAAAGAATCTTCAAATCAGCTTGGAGTTTCCCACTACTCAGGCCATGGGATCTGCATGAGGGACAACTTGTGATACCCACTTCTCAGAATGTGCCCCTCCCTACCCTGCCTGTAGGGTGAGAATGGGCTTACCTCTGACTCCCCTTCTCCCTGAAGGTGTCATGGCCCCTTACAGTTCCAACTCAGGGAGCCCGTTTCCTATCATGCTGCCAGCATGAATCTCTGCCCCCGTGCCTGGAGATGCTATCAGAACTTAAGAGTTTGCCCATTTCGCCAAAGGCCCTCAAGGTTGTCCTTATCCTCTTGGGTCCCTCATTTCACCACCTGCCTCAGTGTCTTCCATTCTAGGCTTGTCAGAAGGTATTTCTAATGTTATTTACCTCTTGTCCAGGCCATCCAGCAAATTAGAAGACTGGTTCAGGCCACTCAGCCTATCCTATCACCAGAAACCCAGTGTTGTCACCCCCAACAGCCAAACCAAATCCCAGCCAACCATGCTCTTCAAAGAAAAGGGAGCACGTGGCTGCCATGTGCCAGGAGGCTGGCTGTGCCAGGGAGACTACTGCCAGCTCTGGACCTGGATGTACCATTCTTCATGACTAGGTGGGCCAGGGAGGAAGGGCTCCTGAAGGAGTATCCCGACATCGCCAACCCCTGGAGGTTAGCAGAGCTTCTAATTAGAAACGCATGGGCCAGAGCTAAATGAGGTCTGGTACCCAACAGTTGGTTCTTTTGTTTTTAAGAAATTCGCTCTGTGGGGGAAGAGTTCTGATGAAGAATTCAATCTCAAGGTATGAGCTTCGCTGAATTCCCTTCCATTAACTCCTTCGAGAAGAGCTGTGTTTCCACTCAGGTTTATATTAGGAAATATCACCTGCTCATCGGCAATAAAATCTGACCCTCTCACAACCCCTTTGCAAAGGCCCACCTTTGATTAACGAATTCTGTCAGCCAAACATCCTATCTCCGTGACAGTGGACAACTTCAGCATGAGTGAATCATTTCTTATTTATTATCAGCGGTAACTCAAAATTCATTTTGGTTCCCTTTTAGAATCAGTCACTTTACAATATATTCCAAGGTCTCATTCGTATACTGTTGGTGGGAGTATAAATTAGTACAAGCACTTCAGACAAAAAGTCTGGCACTTTCTTTTAAAGCCGAGCACCTACCTCCTTCTGGTCCTGCAATTCCACTCCTAGGTGTACTGACCCAATGGAAATGTGTATAGACATTCACCAAAAGTCTGTGGCATGACTGTTCACATAAGTATTATTTATAATAGCCCCAAACCGGAAACTCTCCAAGTAACCACCTACAGTAACATGAATAAACTCATATATTCACATGCTGGAATAGTGAACAATGAGAATGAACAAACTACAATTACCCCAACAACCGACAAGTCTTACACATAATGTTGGGTGAAAGACACGGAAGAGCATATGCCGTTCGAGTCCATTTACATCAAGTTCAAACACAGCAAAATCAATCACTGGTATTAAGAAGAGAGCAGGTACTCCCTGCCCAGGGATGGGTAGCAGCTGGAAGTTGGGCACAAAGGGAGGTTGGGGAGGTCGGGAATAATCTATTTCTTGATCTGCTGGTTAAACAGGCGTGTTTAGTTTGTGGATACTTATTGTGTAGACCCATGATAGTGCATTTTTCTGTATATATTTTACTTGACAGAGTTTAAAACGTGTGTCACATTTCCTTGGAAAACGTGCCCCACAGATCCTGGAGGAGGAGCATCTTTAAGGCCCGAAGAATCTGTTAGGGAGCCCTGTTACTACTGCCAGTTCCTAGCGCTCACACCCACACAGGATCGCTCCCTTCACAGACAGGAAGTAACTTAAGCCGGGGTCAAGGCAGGCAGTCACCTCCTGACCTGACAGGGCAGTGACTCAGTGGGACCCACAGCCCTTTATGGTCCTGTGGCCATGCCACCATGCTCTCCTGAAGTCTTTCTTTCTTTCCTTTTTTGAAATGGAGTCTCACTCTGTTGCCCAGGCTGGAGTACAGTGGTGTGAACCTCCGCCTCCCTGGTTCAAGCGATTCTCCTGTCTCAGCCTCCCGAGTAGCTGGGATTGCAGGCATGTACCACCATGCCCAGCTAATTTTTATATTTTTAGTAGAGACAGGGTTTCATCATGTTGGCCAGGCTGGTCTCGAACTCCTGACCTCAGGTGATCCACCCGCCTTAGCCTCCCAAAGTGCTGGGACTACAGGCATGAGCCACCATGCCCGGCCCACCTGCAGTCCTTTAAAAAATCAAACTGTACAGAATAAGTCTCCAGATCTTCCAACTTAAGAGGGATGTGACTTAAGAAGGTAAAGACTAGGTGAGCTTCAGAGCAGTGACTAAAGTTGACCTTTCAAGAGTCCTTTGACACATCACCAATACGACTTTTCATTAAGAGTTTCAATAATTCATTTATTCTTCAGTATTGACTCCTTCCTCCCATCAATCACTGTGATTACTATTCTGAAAATTAAGACTTTCCTTTCTAATTACTACAAATACCTAGAACTACCAAGGAAATAAAAATGTATTCATAAAACTAAAGCTACATCTAATTCCTCTTCAGGATCAGACTTAATTAAAAATCAATTTAATGCAGTTGAGTTGTATACTTTAATCACTGAATGAGAACTTCAAAAAAAACACACCACCTAGGTTTGAACAAGGGCCTTTCACCTTTCCAAGTAAAATGAGTAGGTCAGACATTCCCGTTAGAAAGGGCTAGGAATCTAGTATCTACTCTTCTTCACCTAAAATCAACAGGAGAGAAGAGGAGAAACGAAGGATGGGGCTGGACCTGGTATTGCCTCTTCCCAACCAGACCACCCCACCTCAGCCACTGCTCCTCCTGCTTCGCGGACTGCCACACAAAATTCCTCTGAGGAAAGAAAACCACCATGAGGTGAGGCAGGAGATGAACCTTGTCCCTTCCCTCACTTCCTAGCATGATGAGGACTGACCAAGAGAAAAGAAAATGTAATGCCGACTATAAGAATTCTCCCTTCTCCCGCTAAGGAACACTTCTGCTCACTAAACACAAAATCTACCTCTTTTCAGAGCAAGCCAGCACACTGTTCACACCCAAAACACACGTTCTGTTTCCTGGTGAGTGTGTCGTCACTGAGATGCTCAGTTACTCTGCAAGGCCCACCTCACACTCGTTGGTTGTACAAGGAATTAAAGGATGCTCACAGCCAAGTCTCCTCCCCAGAACTGGTGCAAGCACCTGGGAAGGGCCCAGTCCTATCAAGGTGTCATGCATGATGGACTCCCAGAGACACTGGGATGAATCTAACCAGGCTGGAGACTGAGGGCTCCCAGGAGAGAGCCAACATCCACATCACCTCCTAAGGCTCACTTCAAACCCCAGCCTCCACTGGCAGGGCAGGGTGTCCACATTTAACAGTGCCCGCTGCATGTGACTGTCAATTTCTCAACTGGAGCCAGGCTGGAGGGAATCAAAACTTCACTTGCATTTGGCTCTGGAATATGTTTTTGTGTTTATATTTGATGCTCTAGGAATCCAGATTCCTTTGGGCTACATGATATACTCACAGAACACCAGCGCTACAAAATCATCTCCATTAGCTCAGCAAGAATGGGCACCTACTGCGTGCCAGTCACTGCCCTCGACACTGGGTATACCTCAGGAAACAAAAGCTACATCCCTGCACTGGTAAAGCTTACGCTTCAGAGGGGGAGATGACAAAGTCAGTCAAATACGGGACATGTCAGGTGGTGATGAAGATAAAGTGATGCAGACAAGGGAGGCAGGGAATGGGGGTGGGGGAGCATCAGAGGCTGTCACTCCACACAGGGTAGCCAACAGGCCTGAAGGAGACGAAGGAGCCAGCCATGTGCCATCTAAGGAAAAGCTCTCAGGAAAAGGCCAAAGTAGGCTCAAAGGCCCTGAGGCAGAAGCATGCCTGAGGAACAGAGGCCACCATGGCTGGAGCAGAGGGCAGGGAGACAACAGGAGTGAAGCCAGAGCAAAAATGGTGCCCTGAGAGGCCACTGGAGACCTTGACTAAGGAGGGTCTTGAACAGAGGAGTGACATGGTCTGCTCTGGCAACAGACTACAAGGCAAGGGGTTCACAGGCAAAGGCAGTGAGCCCACCAGAGGCTGGTGAAGTAGCCCAGGGCAGAGGTGAGAGCAGGCTGGGCGTGCTGGCTCACGCCTACAATCCTGGCACTTTGGGAGGCCAAGGCAGGAGGACTCCTCTAGCCCAGGAGTTCAAGACTAGCCTGGGTAACACAGTGAGACACCATTTCTACAAAAAAAAACAAAAAACAAAAATTCACTGGGTGTGGTCGCGTGCACTTATGGTACCAGCTACCTGGGAGGCTGAGGCAGGAGGATTAACTGAGCCCGCAATGTTGAAACTGCAGTGAGCAGTGGCTGAGGCAGGAGGATTAACTGAGCCCGCAACGTTGAAACTGCAGTGAGCAGTGATTGCGCCATTGTACTCCAGCCTGGGTGACAGAACAAGACCCTCTCAGAAACAAAAAATCAAAAGGTAAGAGCTGTTTGGACCAGGAAGAAGGCAGAAGTGGTGAGAACGGTCACTCTGGCTCTGTCCAGAAGGTAGAGCTGATGGGACCTGCTGTGTACAGGGTACAGGTGTGAGACGGTGAGGAGTTTTTGCAGCCTGAAAGGTGGAGCTAGCCGGCCTAGTTTCATTTTATAGGAGGAGGAAACTGAAGCCCAGGGAAGAGAAGCCGTGTCCAAAGTCATTCACTTATTCCAGGGATTAGAACACCCAACCAGTGCTTCTCCCACTGCTCCACACAGCAGCTCCATGGGACGTGCTGATGACTAGTCCGGTCACACCGAACAGCCCCAGCCCCTGAGGGACTGCCAATACCCAAGCACGTCACATAAATTGGGACAGGATGCTGGGCGCTGAGAGCGCAGGCCCCGCCCAGAGAGGACAACCACAGTCCACGGCTGCCACCCAAGAAAGTCAACCTGGTATAGCCAGAAAATCCCATTTTCTCCCAGAGAACCCAAAAATCTAGATTTTGTTTTTTTTATTTTGAGACAGTCTCACTGTCACCTAGGCTGGAGTGTAGTAGTGTGATCTTGGCTCACTGCAACATCCACCTTCCAGGTTCAAATGATCCTCCCGCCTCAGCCACCTGAGTAGCCGGGACTACAGGCACATGCCGCCATGCCTGGCTAATTTTTGTATTCTTTGTAGAGATGGGGTTTTGCCATGTTGCGCAGGCTGGTCTCAAACTCCTGGGCTCAAATGATCCACCCGCCTTGGCCTCCCAAAGTGCTGGGATTACAGGCATGAGTCGCTGTGCCCAGCCCAAACAAATACAGATTTTAATGAAAAAAACAAAAACAAAAAATTTCCAGTTTTCAAAGGTGACTCAATTGCTTAGTAACATGAGGTTAGTGAAACAAACTGCATGTGGAGGCCAGGTTCAGTTCACACAGGGCACCAGTTTGGAATTCCTCTCAAGACAGCCTAACAGACCTTGTTTGCTTATACCTTGCCCAGGGTAGAGAATTAAAGATTTGAATTCAAGATGGTCTTTTATTCCAATTTTTGAGTCAGCAAATATTCATTATCACTATAAATAGTCGGTAACTTCCAGTAGTCTCAGTGGGCCTCCTTTCTGACCAGAAAGAGATCAAGTAGCTGTCCATCATTCAGCTTCTTCCTTTAAAGTTAAACTTTGGTTTTATGTTATTCTTTACAGAGTACTAATACTAAGATGAGTCCAGAAGTACAACCAAGAATTCAAAAATTCTTCCCCAAAACTGCCCAATTATCCTTTCAAAGTTATATGGAGGCTGGGCACGGTGTTTCATGCCTACAATCCCAGCACTTTGGGAGGCTGAGGAGGGCAGATCACCTGAGGTCAGGAGTTCTAGACCAGCCTGACCAACATGGTGAAACCCCATCTCCACTAAAAATACAAAATGAGCCGGGCGTGGTGGCGCATGCCTGTAATCTCAGCTACTCAGGAGGCTGAGGCAGGAGAATCGCTTGAACCCGGGAGGTGGAGGTTGCGGTAAACCGAGATCACGCCATTAGACTCCAGCCTGGGCAACAAGAGCGAAACTTCGTCTCAAGAAAAAGAAAAAAAAGTTAAATGGAGAATAACAGAGCTGTGTAAATAGTCACCGGTGTAGGAACCAATTTATGATACCCAAGAACACTGGAACTCCAATACTTTGGAACTGAAAAGGTTTTGGGACTGGACAGGTATTCTAGTCTTGCCAAAAAAATCTAAGTTAGAAATCACAAAATGTTTTTGATAAGTTAAAGTTGCTGCCACTGTTTACGGGTGGAAGACATATGTTATTGAATGCACATAAAGGACACACAGATATGTCTGGTTTTGGGGGAGTCTGGTTGTCTGATTCAGGAGACTTGGCCAGAATTTGTCTGCCTAAGAAAACAAGTCTCCTAGGAGGCCCCTGAACTAATTTTCTATATGCTAAGTTAGAGTGCCTCCTTGCCTAGGCACTGTCACTTAGAATTAAACATTTACCTTCCCTTACAAGCCATCACTTTCTACTTAATATCTATTTATTTTCTGTCTTTGTTACAAGTCACCATTTTGATGCTGAGGGCATTGGGTAAAAAAATCTCTCCAGGACAGGGCCACTCTCTGTGCAGCCCCCCTCCCACTCCTTTTTCTTGGAAAGCAGTTTACAATGCACGCTAAGAGGCGGGACTAATGCTTTCTCAGAGTGAGATCTCATCAGATGAAGTGTATCAACTGCCACTAGTCAACTGGTTTTGACCTACAGAATGGGCAATTTCGTGTGGTTCCACATATTACCACATGATCAAGAGGAACAGACATGAATGTTTAGAGAACATCAGCTACCTCTAGACCAGCGTTTGTCCAGTAGAACTTTCTGTGATGGTGGAAACCATCTACACCCACGCTGACCGACTTGTGACTACCGAGAACCTGAAGCGTGGCTAATTTGACTCAGATATTGAATGTTTAATTTTACTTAATTTGAACTGTTTTAAACTTAAATTGCTACTTGTGGCTACTGTATTGGACAACACAGTTCTAGACAGTGGCTTTTTCAGGCAAGAACTAGGTCTCACTTGCAGTGATTGAACGCCCACCACACAGGAGACCCTTGGTGAAAAAGATGAAATGAAAAACACCTTCTGCGTTGCCAGATTTTCAAATGCCTCCCCACCTTCCTGCCACTGAAGCTCTTAATTTTGATCTTCAAGTTCTGTGTCTTCCCTTGGGTAATTACTGCCCCAGGAAGGTGGAGGTGTACGGCCAGGAGGGAACATTTGGAAGGCTGGGCCCACACTGCCTAGCAACTAGGCAACAGGAACTGGCCTGACAACCTCCTGACCGGTAGGGCCTCCACCTTCTCATCCACTGAATGGGTGACAACCATTCCCACCCTCTAGAACAGAGTTATTGTAACGCCTAAATGTAAACCACAGTTGTGGAATCTGATTCTAAAAAGCGAACCTTAAAAACCAAGTTGGACTCAGCTTCATTTATCCGATGAGACAGTTGGGAATAGTTTAACACGTTACGGCTGTCACCTGAAGTGATAATATTTATGATGTTATAGGCCAGGTCTTAACCACTGCAGGCTCAGCATGCACAGATGGACAGCACAGTCCCTGCCTTCATCATTCTGACTTGACCATTATTTTTGTTTCTCCTGAAACAAGGTTTTAGCAAAGAAAAACTTGCTGTCTCAACAGAACTGTTGATCCTCTATGTGTCACTCATCTATCTATTAGTTAAAATTCCCAGGGCTAAAAAGACAAGAGTCTGGGTCCCGACACTTTTAAAAGGTGTCCCTGCTACATAATAAACCAATACTCCAATCACTGGCATTCAACCATTTAAACTGAGTTTGGTGCCATGTAATTATTGCAGCCTGTTGAGTTAGGGCTCATTTCAGCAAAGAGCATAATTGCTCAAATGTGACTTGATTTAAGATTTATTTAAAACTCTCCCATCACCAAAAAATATTCATACACCATACCACTGTAACTTCTTAATCTCTCTGTAAATGTTCAGAGACAGATTCCCAAGTATGAAAGGTAAGAGTTGTTACAGTGCCTAGAGCTCTAAACCTCTGCTTCTAAACCCCAAGATCCCTTTTTGGTCTCCCTTCCCCCAACCTTAGCCTCCTCCAGGCCTCCACTGGCCCAGGAGCCCTGCAAGCCGGCTTTGCGGTGCTCCATGCAAAAGGAAAACTTCACCTACTAGGAGGTCTGCCCCCGCCTTTGCTTCAACAGAGAGGGAAATGGCACCTCCAGGACCTCAGAACCGGAAGCTTCTTTCTGGAAGGGAAAGACGTTGGCAGATCATAGTGGGAGTGACCTTTGGCAAGTTCATAAACGAGTCAAGACATCACACAGTAAGTGGCATGCTGCAGGGTCACAGATTTCTCTAGGTGTCGGATTAACAGGAAGTTAAATCAAACAAGGAGAGTGAGGAGGGAGGCAGGGGCAGTGGGAGAATGTCGCTCGGCTGCACAGGGCCCGGTAACATTCGCAGTTGTTCTTCCTGGGAGTGCCGGACAGACGTCCTGGGTCTCTGGGGACACCCAGTTCTGAAGAGGTATCTAATGTGAGATGTGAGGCCCTACTAGACCTATTTCTCCAAATTCCTGAAAATGCCATCCAGATGGCCCCTACCCTGAAGGTTTCAGCACACAGAGTGAATAGCTGAGCAGTGACATGAGAGGCTCCCCAGGTCCCTCAGAGTTTCATTTCCTTGGTGCTTCCCAGTCTCTCCTAACCTCTGACCTCCCAGAGTAATTGCCAAATTGCCTTCTGTTTGTACAAGGTCCCAGCACTTCCCGGCGTGGCTCCCTACCCTGTGAGTGGGTGGTGCTGTCTCCAGGCCACAGATAAGAAACTCGGGTTTACAGGGGCCTTGGGACCTGCGAGTAGGCGGCCAGTACGTGGCCCCGGGTGTAGAACCCTGGCTGTGCGACTTCTGCAGCCCCGTGCCCGCCACAGTGCCGGAGCCAGGCCCCACCTTCCTCCCGTGTCCCGCACTTGCCTACAAACGCATCCCAAATGAACAGCCAACACTTGTGGCTCCTTCCTACAAGTAAGTGCTAGGTCTCCACAGCTTTTCTCGCAAATCGAAGCCAACAGGAGCCCCGATTTGCAGACGGGGAAATGGAAACCCCGAACGAAACAACTTGGTCGGTGTCACCCTCGCAGGCCGGGACACTATAGAGCTAAAACTCGCGACTTATCATCCGGGGAGGGGTTCCTGAAGCATCGCGGGCGTCCCACTGGAAGCGCAGACCCTGGCCTGCCTCCCCTAATCAGGGCGCAGCGGGGGAGCCGGGCGGGCCGGGGCGGGCGCCACGCCGGGTGCCAGCGCGCTTGGCCGGCCCGGAGGTGTCCACTTCCGCCCGGGGCTGGCACCGCCGGCCCATTCAGCGTGGCCGCGGGCGGGCGGGGGCCGGGCCGGGCCCCGGATGCCCTCGTCCCCCCGCCGGGAGCCCTCGAGCCAGGCTCCGCGCCGCCTAGTCGGGGAAACGGTGGCCCCGGCCCCGCCACCAGGGGGAGCAGGGAGCCACCTCCCGCACTCCGGGAAGTTGCCACCGCGGCCGCCCGGCGTCCGTGCAGTGGACAGACCCCGGGTCCTGGCGCCGCGAGCTCTGCGGCCCCGGCCCGCCCCGTCGGGGGCCGTCCCAGCTCCGCGAAGCGCCAGCGGGCTGCGGCCCGGGACCGGCGCGCCCGGCCCGCGGGCCCCCATTCAATCCCGCCCTCCTCCCCTCCGCCGGCCTCAGCCGCCTTCCGCCCGCACCCCCACCCCTCCGGCCCGGACTCCAGCCCGGCAACGTCATCCGGCTGCTTCCCGAAACTTAACCCCTTCCTCCGCCAGCTGTGCGCCGCCCCGCCCCGCCGCCAACTTTTTTTCCCCAACTTCGGAGCGCGCTGGCCGGACCGACGGCCCTGCCGGGAGGGAGAGAGGCAGGGAGGGGTCGCCACGTCGCGCCCGCCGGCCACCGCAGGTCCCCCGACGGCGAGGGCCGCGGGGTCCACACCACGGGGCGTGCCCTGCCTACGCCCCTGCACGGCGCTCGTCCAGCACCCCCGCCCCGAGTCAGACCCCGACCCCGATGGTGCGCGGCCGCGGCGGCGGGCGGGCCGGGGGAGGGGCCGCCGAGGAGACGTGTCACTCGCGGCGCAGAGCTGCCGGCCCCGGCCCCTCGACGGCCCGGCCCGCGCGCAGCAGCTGCAGGGCCGGGCCAAGTTTCTTACCTGCAGCCAGAGACACGAGAGGGAGAGCGAGAGGGCAGGAGCCGCCGCCTTCGCCGTCGCCGCGGAGCCGGGAGAGAGGAACCGGCCGAGCCTCCACCAAGAAACCGCCCCCGAGCAGCTGTAGACGCCGCGACCCTGACGCCGCCCGCCCCGTCCGCCGTCCGCTCCGGCCGCTCGCTGGCTGCGTGCGCGCGTGTGGAGTCGTGGCACTTTCTGCCTCGGAGCTGGCGAACGGCCCCCTCCGCCGGGATCGCCGCCTCCTGCCTTCCCCACCCGGGCCAGCCATTCATCGAGCCGCCTCTTCCCATTGGTCCGCACCCCGCCACTCTGTCTGTAGCTGCCAGTCAGGACGCGGACGGCCGAGCCGCGGCGGCGGCCATTGGGCAGAGAGGAGGGTCTCCACCTCGGCCAATGGGAGAGGGGAGGAGCTGCAGGGAGGTGAAGGGGGCAGGGCCGGGGAGGGGCGGGGCCGAGCGGCGCGGCGCTCGGCTGTGCGCGGGGCGGGGCGGAGCAGGAACGCCCCGCCCACCGAGGGGGGGTCTGCGGCCAGCTCCGCCCACTCTGGGCCCGCGGCGCTCCCAGCAGTCTCTGACTAGGAGCCGGCTTTGCCTAGGCGGGAAGCAGAAGGTTCGGGTCCCATCGGCCCCGGGCCTGCCCCTCTGGATACCGCTGGGCTGACATGGCGGTGGCTGAACAGGGTTGCGCAACCGCGAACAGCCAAGGAAGCTGCGTTATTTAAACCCAACTAACTTCCCCCCGAAGCAGCGCCCCCTCGGGCCGCGGGGTAGGAGGACAAGCTCTGCGGGGGGTCAGCCCAGGGAGGACGAGTTCTTATCATCGAAGAGATTGCAATCAGCACCAGAAGGAATTTCCTTGAGTAAATGGAGGAATTGGGGTGGAAGAGCCAGAAGGTGCACAAGGAATTGAAGCGGATGTCATCGCCCTCGTTGTTAGGGAGGGTACAACTGAGGCACTATCTGTTTAAGATACTCATCTAAACCACAGCCGGCAGAGCAATAATTACAATTCACTCTGTGGCCTTTTATTCCATGCGATGGGGAAAGTGAGAGCTTCTGACCTAAGAAAACTCATCCGTGTCGCACAAAACGGAGCAACTGGTACTTCCTCATTCTCTGACTTTCTCCCCAATATCAGCCAACACTCAGTCTTCATAATCAATCAAGTCTTTAAATTAAAATAATTTTAGGCTTGATTTTTAACCATTATGTCAGCGTCTCTTAAAGCCAACCCTTTGAACATGAGCCAAAGACAGCTTCTTTGGAATTTTGGATTCTGAGAGACCAAAGGCTACCTAGACTGCCCCACACCACTTCCCCAGCTCCAGTTGCTGCAGAATCCCGTACCTAACATCTATTTCTTGGATAATTTTCAATCTTCCCCGCCCCCATTTGTCACTAGTACTGTACTAACTGTTGTTGGAAAGATGTGAAAAATACAAGCCTTCATGGGGAATAAAGAGGGATTGGGTTGAAATTAAACTGTTCATTCCTATTTTTAATCTTGGCGGTTCCTTAGCCCATTAATGATTAATCAACAGGAATTAACCTGGATTAACTCTGGAACACTCAGTCATTTTCCAGCAGTGAGACCCGGCTTCAAATGAAAGTTAAGAATCCCAGCTTCTGGCTGGCAATTGCTACCAATGAGTCCTACTTGACCAGGGCTGGGCCATCTAACCTTTCTGAACATACCCTGGAGAGTCTACTCCTCTGGACAATCACTCCTTCCTCTGGGTTTTAGGGAGGAAATTCATTCATTCATTCATTCATTCATTCATTCATTCATTCATTCACCGGTGTTTGTGGAGTGCCTGGTATACAGTACTAAGCTGGGCAAGCAACCTAGAGTGACACATAGGTCCAGTGAAGATCCAGCTGCCCTCAAGGGCCTGTCCAGGGGCAGGGACCGCCTTTATCCTGTTCACTGTTTATCTTTTCCCAGAAGCAGATCTTGGCAGTGGGTTTTGTTCAATCATTCATTCGGGGGATAATCATA
Organism: Piliocolobus tephrosceles; assembly: GCF_002776525.5. NCBI lineage: Eukaryota > Metazoa > Chordata > Mammalia > Primates > Cercopithecidae > Piliocolobus > Piliocolobus tephrosceles. Next base: position 44,422,727 of record NC_045453.1, on the reverse strand, counting down.
AGAAACGCTGGTGGAGGAGTGGGATGAGAAAGAGCCAATAAGAGGACCAACATCAAGCCTGTGACTGGTGTGGGCACACAGGGCTTGGCATCTCTGGGGATGCTGTGAAACTGTGTAGAACACACCCCAGAGATGTCCCAGCTGAGGGGTGAGGACCTGGTTATTTGTCCACCCACTCCCAGTCCTCACTGGTTAACAGCTCCTTCTGGGGGGGCTTTAACCCCTGCGCCCACTCAAGCTGGAGAAAACCTTGCAGCAAGAAGCCCTTGGCAGAATGGTGAGTGCCCAGAGGCACGTCAGGGGCCACAGCAGTGTCTCCCACACTGTGAACCAGTGTCTGACACAGCACCTTCACAGAATAGAGGCTCTGTGAATATACATGTTCTGTAAATATTGTCCCATGAGCGTTAACATTACAGAGTCCTTAGGAGTGAGGAGTGTTTACAGAAAAGGGACTCCCTGTCTAGTCCCTCACATAACTTAACATTTGATTTGGCCTCAACACAATGTTTGTTTCGGGATGGAAGAGCAGCCCTATCTAAGCCTTTGCATTTCCTCTGTCCCTGCCCCTCGTCTGCCCACAGTCAGCCCCAACGTGCTGTGAAGACTTCCAGCCTCATCATCCTCATGCCCTTTGAGCAAAGAAATCAGTCCCGCTGTACCAGGCTCTGTCAGGGCTGATCTGCCCACCCTCAGGGTGGCCCGACTTTGACAGCCACTGATGTGCCTGTGGACACCCATCTTTAACCCCCTGCAGCCTCCTCAGCTCTCCCAAGGCATATCTGGGAAAAACCAGATTCATCCCCAGGACTAGATGGATGGGGGTTGCCAGTGGCAGGAGTGAGAGGCATCCCCCCAGGCTCAAGTCTTCTGCTAAATCATGCAGCCCTCCAGCAGCATGAGAAAGCTCATCCCACAGTCCAGCCTCCAGGCTCTAGCTGCCCAGTGCCAGATTCAGGCCAGATCCTAGGAAACAGGTCCCTGCCATCCCCCAATGGCAGTGCAGTGAGGGGCTCTCAGATGGGAACAGGTCATTTCAACTCAAAGTCAGCAGTTGGGGGCCCCTGGCCAGGGGAGTTACCCGACCCTGAGGAGAGCAGAGGGTGACAGCAGAGGCTTGAAGAAGTGGAAGGTAGTCAGGCCAAAAAGGGCACACTGGCAAGGAACAGCATGGGTAAAGTAAGGCATGATGTTAGCCAAGTGTGGTGGTGTGCCCCTGCAGCTCCAGCTAGCAGCAGGATTGCTTGAGTCCAGGAGTTCCAGGTTGGAAGAAGAAGGAGAAGGAGAAAGAGGAGGAGGAGAGGGGGAGTGGGGGTGGGGGAGATGATCTGAGATCACATCATCTCAATTTATCTATTGAACAGCTCGGTTGTTGGCAAAGCCTGAAGGATGAAGGAGAGGCTGGGAAGAGCTGATTCTACACAGGTGATCATAAGGGAAACAGGGAACTTCCCTGGGGTGGTGCAGATGTTTCATATCTGGATTATAGTGATGGTTACATGACTGTGGTAAAACTCATCAGATTGTACACTCTTAAAAAGGATACATTTGATTTGGAAGCAAATTATGCTTCAATCAACCTGACTCAAAAAAAGGAAACATTTGGTTTTAGCTGCATATTAAAAACAAAGCATTATTATTAGAAAAAATTAAACATACAAGAATAATTACCTAATATGGTCCATTAACTCATGACAATAAATTGCAAATATTATCTGAAAGAGTAGACAGAAAGATGGGAATCTATTATATCTTATAGTTTAAAAAGAGATTTTGCTTTGTCAACAATGATGAAAAAATGACAAATGACAAGTACAATAAAATATCATGTGAAAATAAAAGCCACTGTGATAATATAGAACATGTTTAGGTCTCTTGTGCCAGGTACCATTTGAGACACGCTACAAATATGTAAGGTTATTTAACTCTCAGTACAACCCTATAAGTGAGGCAGAGTTATTATTTCCATTTTAGAGATGAGGAGACTGAGGCACAGAGAGATCAAGGAACCTGTCTACGTCACAGGGCTTGGAGGAGGAACACTGGGCCCCAGGGCTCATGGCATAACTCTTGCATTCAGCACCAGGTCATGGAGGGTGTGCTGTGCCTGTAGAAGGGGCAAGGTTCGAGCCTAATCCTTTGAGAGTGGCAACTCAAGGAAGGGTTTGTGATTGATGACGGCTGCGATGACTCCTTTGCCATTCTACATTTTGGGTGGATGCTAGGTTTGGGGCCCACAGGGTTGGAAGACCCACAGTAGCTCAGGTGAGAGGTGACAAGGGCTGGAATGGGGCAGTGGCAGGGGTAGGAGGTGCAAGGTCCTTCAGGAGGGGTATTAGGACATGAAGTAGTAGCAAGTGAGGCTTGGGGATCAGCAGGTGTGAAGGAGAGAGGGGCTACCCGTGAGCCCCTGTTTCTGGCCTGAGTGATAGGGAGCATGGTGGTGTCACTGCTGGGGCAGGGCACACAAAAGAATGAACAGGTCGAGTACAGAAGCTGGGGGAAATGTTGTATTGTATTTTGACATGTTGGATTTCAGGAGCCTGAGGAAAATCCAGGTGGAGACAGTGTTTCTGTAGGTCTGAGGCTCAGGGGTTGATGTCAGCATCAGTGATGCAATTAGGAAACCTAAGCATACCCTTGGAGGTTCAGACTCCGAGAACAGCAATGACCATACCCAGTGGATAGCATGGCAGTTGCATGTGGATGGGAACAGGAGAAAATGCTTGAGTCGTGAACAGAGAAAGGAAAAAACCCACAAAAGAGTATGTATCAACCAACTTTTGCTACGTAACAAGCTACTCCCAAACTCAGTGGTTAAAACAAGTATGGTTTATTGTTAGAGCTCACACATCTGTGGGTCAGCTGAGGCTTGGCTGATCTTGGTTGGCTCACTCATAGGTCTCTGGATGGCCTGGGAGCTCACCTCCAGCCTGGGCTTGGCTGGGCACCTTACAAGCTCTGCTGCACCTGGCTCACCCCCTCTTCCTGTGATCAGCAAGCTACAAGGGGCATTCCCTTCTTGTGGTGATGGTTGAAGGAAAAGAAAATAAGCAGAAATACATATACAAGGTATATTGGATAAGTGAGCCCAGATTCAAGGGGCGGGAAATACAGGGAGGGGTAAAGCAATGGCACCAGTGATACAATCAACTACTGAGTCCGAGGAGAGATGGAAAAGGTAAATCAGGTGAGGATGGCCTTAGTGAGGCAAGAGAGTTTCAAGAATTGGGGGATGGTAAGCACTGTTAAATGTGAAAATCCAGCAAGATGAAGACCAGGGCACATGGCAGCCCAGGAGTCACCAGGGACCTTGGGGAAACAGCTTTAGAGGAGGGCCGTTTGATAAGGAGACCACCAGATCATGGAGGGCTAAGAAGTGAATGGCAGTGGAGAAGGTAGAAGGAATGTACATCCATTCTTCCAACAGATGAATCCAGCTGAGGACCCACTATGTGTCAGTCACTGTTCTAGGTGCTGGGGAGGGAGCCACAAACAAAGGAAGGGTCTTCTCTCACGGAACTCATTCTAGTGGGAAGAGAGACGGTAGACAAAGCAACCAATAAATAAGTAAGATTAATAGAAGTGGTGCAAAGGGCTACAAGGAAATGAGAATGGGCTCAGTTGATGGAGAGGGACAGGGATTTAGAGACGGTGAGTGCAGTGGATGTGAAGAAGATGGACAGAGAAAGCCTCTCTGAGGAGGTGATGGTTGAGTTGAAAGTTAAACAATGAAAAGAAACTGATCTTGTCTTGGGAAAAGGAAGGGTAAGTGCAAAAATCCTGGGTCAGGGAGGAGCTTAGCAGCTGGTTCAGGGAACAGAAAGAAGGTTGTGTAGCTGGAGCTCACGAACAAGTGGAAGGGAGAGAAAGGAAGGGGGTCTGCAGGCAGGAAGGTCCCAGACCATGGAGGCCTGAGGATACCATGGGATGCTGAAGTTGGGTGGGAACTTTAAGCAGAATAATGATGCAATCTGATGTGCATTTTCAAAGATCACTTTAGCAGCAATATGCAGGATAGATTGGACAGTGTAATGGAGGATTCAGGACTCAAATTAGGAGACTGTTCCAAGATTCCAGGCAAGACATGGTTGATGATGTGCTAGTAAATATTTAACAACTGGCTCTCAGAGGTGCAGATGGGGATGGGGGCACTCCCTGATTTACAGCATCTGCCAGTTTTTGTGGTGTAAATATTCCCATCAGAGCCAATTGATTTCAAGCTATGGAGTCATTGAAGGCAAAGATGGGAAGAAATTTGCAGTAGCACACCACTGTCTACTATTTCTACCATAAAAACACAAGAGACACAAATCATTCCAAGAGTATAGATAACAGTAAAATGTAGTAACTAGGGAGCGATGATTTTGAGTATTTATTACCTTTGTTTTTAATATGATCTATTTTGTTTTAAGTTTATATAATTTAATTTTTAATAATGACCATGTTTAACAAACTGCTGGAAAAATTCCTAAAAATGTAACAATCAGCTTTCATAAGCAGGCTGGCTCTATCATACCACTAAATACAATAGTCATGTGAATCAGACTGGAGTGTGTGTGTGTATCTGTGTGTGTGTGTGCATGTGCACATGCACGCCTGAGTGCATGAGAAAGAGAGAGAGAGAGACCCAGCAGGATTTTTAAATGTTAGAAGAATGAGATGTGCATGTTCATGTTGGCATTTCTACACACATATCATCTCCCTGTCTGAACTGTGGATTCGTTAGGGTCAGTGGCTCTACCCAATGTCTAATTAAGAACACCAGTCCCATGCCTTTGTCCTGGTAAGAATTCGCCCTACGTTAGATCTCCCCAGAAGCAGACTCTGAAAAAAAGGGTTGGAGTGAAAGCAGTTGGAAGATGAGCCCAGGAATCACCAGTAGAGAAGTGGGGAAGTGAGACAGGGAATGTAAGAGAGTCAGTGAACAGTGCATCAACAGCAAGTTACCACTGTGAGCAGCTGACATGTAATCCCATTGAGGAACTCGCTTCCTTCCAAACTGAGAAGCAAGGAAGCAGAGTACTTATTCACCAATTCCTATTCATCACTGGTTGAAGGCTGCTCGTGGAAGCGTTAGCTCTCTGGTATTTCCAGCCCATACCTCAGAGAAAGCACTTAGGAAGAAGGTTGCTGGTGTTTGCAATCACAGGCTGTTGATATGCACAGGAATGGCAGAAGGGATGTGGGCAAGGTGCCAACAGTGTCTGCTCCAAAACTCATAAATTTTTATTTAATGAATGAACAAATGAATGAATTAGTGTAGGACCATTTGAGCTTATTTAAAAACTGACTTAGAATTTTAAAACAGAATGGAGGCTGGGCACGGTGACTCACCCCTGTAATTCCAGCACTTTGGGAGGCCAAGGTGGGCGGATCACCTGAGGTTAGGAGCTCGAGACTGGCCTGGCCAACATGGTGAAACCCCCTCTCTACTAAAAATACAAAAAATTAGCTGGGCATGGTGGCAGGCGCCTATAATCTCAGCTACTTGGGAGGCTGAGGCAGGAGAATCACTTGAACCCGGGGGGCAGAGGTTGCAGTGATCTCAGATCGCACCATTGTACTCCAGCCTGGGCAACAGAGCGAGACTCTGTCCGAAAAAAAAAAAAAAAACATACAACAGAATGGAGAGCCTTCCATTTCATAGTCAGCACATGTATCATGCACTTTTGCAAAATTTAGATCAGAGGACATATGTGATATCCCAGACAATTAAAATTCTGCAATAGTTTTACTCAAAACCAGAGCAATGTTGTTACATAAGAAAAATCTCTATAGACTATAGTAATTGTCAAAACAAAAATAAAATATACACAAAGGAAATAGATGTAAGTGTGAACCCAAGTTGCCAATTTTTGTGGCTGCAAGTGGTAGTAAAAGAGAACTTGGGAGAAGAATATTTGGTTTGTTCTGTAAGTGGTGTTAGAAGTGAGCTTACAGATAGGAGTTTTTGCAAAAAATGACAATGATTGACTTAGTGGCTGGTGGTGAGTCCCCAAAGAAAACAAGAAAAACCAAAATAATTGATGTATCTGACACTTTACTGTTTGTAAAGTGCTTTCTAATAATTCCTACCATAACCATTATTATTATCCTCAGTTCACAGGTGAGGAGCTGAGGTTTGGAGATGTACAGTTGCTTGCTGAAGGCTTCACATTTATAGATAACAAAGTTAAACAAGTCCTGAAGACTCCAGAAATGGCATATTTCTAGGATACATCTCTCTGCCTCTCCCACAGAAATGCCAATGGAGAAATGAGCAGGTATAACAGACCCTACATGAGTTAATGAAACCCTTCTCCTTTCTATTGTCCTTCTAGGATGCTACACATCTTCCCTTCAGTGCACTCATTGGATAGTAGCAAGCACTTGGTAAGCTGTCAAAAATGTTTTAATTGAACCAATGACACTGTCTAGCTGTGCTGTCCAGTTATGGTGTCTTAAGAATTTTGGATTCACAACTCCCCATCTCAGATGGGAAGTATCAGTTGGAAGAAACATTTCATGGCCCTGAGGTGTGCCTGGCATGACTCGATGCCTCACACTGGACATCTTGGGATAAAATCCAAGGTCCACTGGGTTGGAAGGCACAATGGGGCTTCATCTATCCATCCCTGAGCAGAAGGTATTCTTAACTAGTCCAGCTAGTTAGACAACTTGGCTCTTCTCTAAGATTACCAGAGATGAAGAGCTCAGGACTTTGACCTGTAGTCTAGAACTTCATCTCCCATTCCTGGTTTAGTATACTCATTCATTCAATACATATTTATAGAGCACTGCTGCATGCTACAGTCTATATGAGCTGCTAAGAATGCAGCAGAGAACAAGACAAATAGGACCCCTACCCTCAGTGTGTTGATAGTCTATTGGTGATGGGAGATGGGGGGAAGCAATCAGCATTTCAACAGATGGATGCTTAATTTGTGGTCAGTACTCCAAAGTAAATTCACAGGGTGAAGTGGTATACAGAAACTGTGAAGGACCAAGCTGTCTTTTTTTCCCCCCTGCTTTCTCTTTCCAATCCATCTTGCTCACATTTAGGAAACTTAACCTTCCAAAACCACTACTTCTATCTTTTCTTGTCTCCCCTTCAGGAGCCTAAAATGGTACCCACCACGGCAAGTCTCTGTTTCTCTGCCTGACTTTTGTGGACCTCCATATACCAGTCCCCCCCCCCGATATTCACCAAGCTCCTCCTCTTCCCAGTTGTAACCCATGTGCCTCTGCCCAAAGCACACTTCATATAGCCTTGCATGCTATTCTCGCCCTGTCATCTTTCAAGAGCTGTCTTTGGTCATTTATCCTGTAGTTGGCCCTAAGTTCGCCAGGCACCGTCTTGTTAATAGGGGTGCAAAGTTGGATTGAACTTGGTTATTCTCTGTCCTCGAAGAGCCTATGGAGCTGATTCCTCCACAGGACTCCTGAATACATAGCTACCACTCTTTTCCTCTGCCCCACCAACTCCCTTTGGAGACCACCACAACACAACTGGGCGCCTGAGTTCACTGCTAGACTCTGTACATAGCAATCTTGACTCTTCAACCAAAAAAAGCTTATAAAAGGCCTGAGTCATACTTGTTTTTTCCTTCTGAACTCCCTGTGATTTCAGTTCTGCAATGAGTTGCTTTTAGCTTCAGGAAGTCCTTTCTTATGTCTACCTTAAATCACTGCTACATCACTGTGCACTTATTTCTTACAGTCTTATTCTTCATGGCTTTAGGGCAGAGCTTTGGCACTCTGCTTAATACTGGGTCTCTACTAAGTGTTCACAAAGTGCCTGTCACTTGATTAGTAAGTGCCTGGTACTTAAAAATCATTATTTGATTCCCTCCTCCAGGTTCTTCCCTCCAGACTTAAAAACTGCAGCTTCTTAAACCTTTCTTCCCCAGTCACTTAATTATCACGTGACACTTCTCAAATTCTGTTAATCAGCGTTTTTTTTCTTTATTTTTAAATGATTAGTGAGAGTTTTAAAGAAGGTCCTTAAACCAGAGGCAAAAAAAGAAAATATAAAATGGAATTCAGAAAGGGTCCGCCAGGGCCATTGAGTTCAGCTCCCTGTCTTTGACCCTGCAGGTCCTTCTGCCGGCTAATAGATCAGGCCCACTGTCCCAGCTCAGCACAATCGTCCCAGCCTCTGATATGAATGTACACTGCAGCAAAACTAGATTTGAAGGGATGAGAGCATAGCCTGCAGCCCCATTGGCACTCTTCTTCAGAATGCTACTCGTCACTGTGGTCAGAAAACTCCAGGCCAGGGCAAAATTTACTTAGGTGGTTGAATTTAGGCAACTTTTCATTCTTCCTTCCAGTGCCATTTCCTGGTGAATCCGCAGATTCTCATGAAATTTTAGGTGCCGTGTGTGTGTGTGTGAGAGAGAGAGAGACAGTGAGAGAGAGAGATTACCTCAGATAGACTAATTTGCACTAAAGTTTTACTGACTTACCATGCAATGCCTTTCAAGCATTTTTACCACAATACCTCTAATGTCAGACAAGAGTGAATGTGAACACCAAGGAGGGGCATGGCCTTTAAGCCCTCTGTCCAAGAAGACATTGAAGTTACCATTAAACACCCGTATGATTTTTTCTCTTTTTCTGAGACACAGCTTCACGGTGGCCCAGTGTGGAGTGCAATGGTGCAATCTCAGTTCACTGCAACCTCTGCTTCCCGGGTTCAGGCAATTCTTGTGCCTCAGCCTCCCGAGTAGCTGGGATTATAGGCATGTGCCACCATGCTCAGCTAACTTTTGTGTTATCAGTAGAGGTGGGGTTTCACCTTGTTGGCTGGGCTGGCCTCAAACTCCTGACTTCGAGTGATCCACCCGCCTCAGCCACCCAAAGTGCCGGGATTACAGGTGTGAGCCACTGCGCCCGGCCCCTTGTGATTGTTTATTCTTCCTCAAGCTATTTCCACATAAGCTGGTTTTCTAAAAATGGAAGTAGTATCATTGTTATTTTTACGACATAAGAGTAATACATTTGAATGCATAATACAGATAATACAGGACAAGATATCAAAAATAATGTAAAAATCACAAGAAGTCCCAACCCCCTGATGTGATAGTTTAATTTTTTTCCCTTCTGCACTATTTTCTAAGACACATTCCTTGATTTAATATAAAAAAGTTTTAAATTGCTTAATACTGCATAAAGAGACTCTGGCTTATCTTTGTGGTAGCATCAGGTCCAGGCCCTGGGGAATTGGCCCAGCCTGATTTCCACTTTGAAAAGCTGGCACCCATGTGTGATCTCTCCAGGAACCACAGACATTTCAGAAGAGAGGGGAAGGGGCAGGGCAGAAGAACTTTCTGGAAATGTACTGGATGGACACTTTTGAGAGGAGTGGGTGCTTTCCTACCTTTGCTCAAGTCACCCACAGGCAGCGGGCAGCCATTGGCTTGGACAACATCTTTTGCAGTGTGCTGGTGTTTCCCTGAATGACCTACCTACAAATCTAGATTAATCTTCCTTGCAGGGAGGCTTCACCCTCCTTCAGCAGAGCGCTAAACACGCCAATTTCTAAAGAAGTGTTTTCTTTCTTTCAGGCACGAAAATTAATGAGCTCCGTCTTTGGCATGGGCTAGAAAATTCCACTGTGGCATTGGCAGGGTTTATGCAGCACCAGAACTTTAAAGCAACCCTGTGCTGAACGCTGCAAGGAACAAAGGTAAGGCAGATTAGTCTGACTTCCTCGCCCACAGTGGGGAAGAGATGAAGAAAGGAGGCAAGGACAAATCACCTGGCCGGGAGAGGTGTGTCCAGTCGGAGGAGGTGCTCTCCCGAATTGTTTTCGGAACGTGTCTCTGCAGGCAGCACAATGGCCTCGTTATTCCTCCATCCTCACACCATGGTGGCTGACTTGGAGCCTGACGGGCAGTGGCAAGCGTTCAGATCTGTGGCCGACGGGCACGTCTTGGACGGATTCCTTCAGCCACTGGGGTGGGAACAAGCAGCGTTTGCCTCACAGTCTCGCCTTGTTGCAATGAATTGGCAGATTGAACTGAATACATACAACGTGTGGCCTCATTGTCAGTAAGTACTTGTTCGTTCATTCCGTAAATGATTTTTGAGCACCTACTCTGCTCCAGGGGCTGGACATACAGCAGTGAACAAAACTGATGCAAAGCCTCTCCACAAGGAGGTGTGGGATGGGAGGTGGACAGTCAGCACAAAACCAAGACAATTTCAAGTACTCATAAAACAGTGATGGGACAGAGTGGGAGGAGGCTATTTTGGGATGATGAGGTAAAGCCCCAAGAGACACTGGAGCTGAAATCTGAATCACCTGAGGGAACCAACTGTCGAAGATGCGGGAGTAGAGATCTTCTAGGTGCAGGGATCAGCATGTGCAAAGGCCCTGAGGCAGGAGTGTGTTAGAAAATCTTAGGAACTGAGTGGAAGCTGGTGAGGAAGTAGTACTCATGAGCAAGGGGTTAAGAGGTCAGAAACAAAGGCAAGGCCTGGATTTATTAATGTATTGTGTGAAACATTACATCTAACATTGTAGTGCTTTATCGTTTGCAGAGGGCTTTTTTTCTTTCTTTCTGTCTTTTCTTTTTTCTTTTTTTTTTTTTTGAGACAGGGTCTTGCTTTGTTGCCCAGGCTGGAGTGCAGTCATGCCATCACAGCTCACTGTAGCCTTGACCTCCCAGGCTCAAGTGATTCTCCTCTCTTAGACTCCCAAGTAGAAATAGAGGTTCATGCCACCAGGCCTGGATAAGTTTTAAAAATTTTTCTGTAGAGGCAGGGTCTCACTCTGTTGTCCAGGTTGGTCTTGAACTCCTGGACTCAAGCAATCTTCCTGCCTCATCCTCCCAAAGTGCTGGGCTTATAGGTGTGAGCCACTGCACCCTGCCCACAGAGGGCTTTGAACATACATTATTCTAATTCAATCATTCCAACAAACCGATTATATAGATAAGAAAACTGAGGCTCATGAAATAACTTAGTTTAGGTCATAAAATGAGGAAGTAGTGAGACAGGGACTTTGACCAAGGACTCTGTTTGCACAACTCCTGATTGTTATGGACCACCATAAGCACTTGCCTTTAGCAGCTTGAAATTTTTAAAAAATGAACATTTTTCATTCTATTATTTAAAAAGTAAGTCAGGCTGGGTGTGCCTGTGTAATCCCAGCACTTTGGGAGGCAGAAACTGGAGGATTGCTTGAGTCCAGGGGTTTCAGACCAGCCTGGTCAACATAGGGAAGACCCCATCTCTACAGACAATAATTTAAAAAAAAAAGGTTAGCTGGGCTGCCTCGGGAGACTGAAGCAGGAAGATTGCTTGAGCCTGGGAGGTCAAGGATACAGTAAGCCATGTTCACAGCCCTGTACTCCAACCTGGGGTACAGAGCAAGACCTTGTCTCAAAAAAAAAAAAAAAAAAAAGGTAGAATCGCATAGGTAAAATGTTGGTGAATTTAAGAAGAGAAAAAAATTATCTACAATCTCATCTGTGAAACATAATGACTTATGCATTTTAGCGTATTCTTTCTAGTTTTTTCCCCTAGAAAAACCTAGGGTGTGTGTGTGTGTGTATTACACATTACATATACACACACCACACATACATATATGTGTATATTGTCACCTTTATTGAGGTGTAATTTACATGCTCTAAAATTCACACATTAAGTGTACAAGTTGATGAATTTTGACAAATGTATACACCTGAGTAATCATCGCCATGATAGAGATCTGGAATATTCCATTCATCCCACAGAGTCACCTGTGCTGTTTAGCCTGTTCCCCCAACCCCCACTCCAGGCAAACTTTGACCTTATCTCTGTAGCCTCAGATCAGTTTTGTGTATTCCCGGATTTCATGTAATGGCAACCATGTGTGTACTCTTTTATGTCTGGCCTCTGTTGCTCAGCATAATGTTTTCAAGGTTTATCATGTTATCACATATGCATCAAGAGTTTGTTCCTTTTGTTGCTGATTAATATTTCATTATAAGAATATACATTCACTTGTTAATGGACATTCACCTGTTAATGGACATTTGGGTGTTTTTGATTTGGGGCTACGATGAGTAAAGCAGTTATGACCATTCCTGCACAAATCTTTTTGTGGACATGTTTTCTTTATTCTTATTTATTGTAGTTAGGGTCTTTCTATATTGCCCAGGCTGGTCTTTCTATATTGCCCAGGCTGGTCAAATGATCCTCCTGCCTTGGCCTCCCAAAGTACCGAGATTACAGGCATGAGCCACCACACCCAGCTTATAGACATGTTTTCATTTGTCTTGGGTAATTACCCAGGAGTAGAATCTTTGGTCATGGGGTAGGTCTTTATGTTTAATTTTACAAGAAACTACCAGACAATTTTCCAAAGTGGTTATATTATATTACATTATATGAGAGTTCCAGTTGCCCCACATCTTTGTCAACACTTAGTATTGTTGCTCTTTTTAATATTAGCCATTCTGGTGAGCATGTAGAGGTTTTAATTTGCATTTCCCTTATTGCTAGTAATGTCAAACATTTTTTCAGAGGTAAGTGTTTTTATAGTTGTTATTCTTTGTCTAGAGGCAGAGCTAAAGACTGAGGCAATTTTTTGAGTCCTGGGTATTGCGGAAAATATCGATATTGTTATTGATGCAATGCTCTGGTACAGTAGGCTTCATTCTTCTTCTAGCCAAGTTGAAATGTGGAGGACAAGAACTCTGGGTGCCATGTTGCCCAAGAATGATTTGTGTGAATGACCAGCCAAGCAATGACTGGATCTTTTCAGCAGTGATTCCAGAATTTCAGTACATGCCGTGTCTGACTGGAAGAATGGGAACTGGACTTGAAGAGTGCTTTCTCACCATATTTGGATTGTATGTGTGTTAGCAGGATCTCTAAGAGATCTGATGGTGATGATGGTGATGATGATGATGGGGAGGAGAATGTGGAAGGAGTTAGGGTAGAAACTAACGCCCACGGCAAAAGCAATGGCAGAGTTGGATTAATCCTACCATAGTGCAGGTGTGAGGCTGGCATAGTATGGTATTGAGCAGAACACCTAGGAAAGCATATTAATCCTAACAAGCCAGCAGATATCCCAAGCAAGCCTTCTCTAAGCACCCGAAACTCCCCCAAAAGCATGAACAAGAGCCATATTTAATATGGTGCTAGCTCCACCTCAATATTCTTATTCCAGGGGGAATTGTCCAGGGAGGTGGAAAGCACATGGAGTTTGTGTAGCAAATCAGTCCCCTGGGGGTAGGGCATTCAGGCCTCCCTGTGCGGAAGAAAAGGCCTTTGGGCCAGGTTGCCAGGCCTCCCCCTGAGCATATCAGTTCACGTGTTTCCTCAAGACATTCTTGATGATACTCCAAAGGCCAACCAGCAGAACACCTCCATCTGCCCTGAGACCTGACACTCACCAGTTCCCAGACGTTCTGAATTGTTCCAAGCCAGTTTATATAATTTCTCCATCTAAATGTGAACTTATAAAGAACAGAAACCATTTCTTATTTATAAAGTCTTAGTTTGGGTTCCCGTTGAAGCAGACCCTGAAACAAGGATTTGAGTGGAAGTAGTTTATTTGCAAGTTGATCCCAGGAAACACGGGTAGGGGAGTGGGGAGGTGAGGCAGGGGATATGGGCAGCAATGTGGGGTATGTTAGCAAGCCAGCTGCCACTGTGGGCACTGATATGGTTTGAATATTTGTCCCCTCCAAATCTCACATTGAAATGCGATCGCAATGTTGGAGGTGGGGACTGGTGGGCGGTGTTTGGGTCCTGGGGGCAGATCCCTCGTGAATGTCTTGGTGCTGTCCTCATGATAGTGAGTTATTGTGAGATCTGGTTGTTTAAAAGTGTGTGGTACCTGGCCAGCAGCAGTGGCTCATGCCTGTAATCCCAACACTTTGGGAGGCCGGGATGGGTGGATCACCTGAGGTCAGGAGTTTGAGACCAGCCTGGCCAAAGGTGAAACCCCATCTCTACTAAAAATACAAAAAAATTAGCTGGGAGTGGTGGTGGGTGCCTGTAATCCCAGCTACTTTGGAGGTTGAGGCAAGAGAATTGCTTGAACCTGGGAGGCAGAGGTTACAGTGAGCCAAGATCGTGCCATTGCATTCCAGCCTGGGCAACAAGAGTGAGACTCTGCCTAAAAAAAAAAAAAAAAATTAAAAAAAATTGAAAAGTATATGGTACCTCCCCTGCCTTGTTCCCACTCTTGCCATGTGATACACTGGCTCCCTGTTTGCCTTCAGACCTAATTGTCAGCTCCTTAAGGCCTCACTGGAAGCAAAGCAGGTGCTGGCACCATGCTTCCTGAACAGCCTGCAGAACTGTGAACCAATTAAACTTATTTTCTTTGGAAATTACCCAGCCTCAGATATTTCTTTATAGCAACAGAATGACCTAGCATAGGCACCTACAGGTGGGTCCTGTGGGTCCTCTGGGCCATGGTACAGAACATGACTCCAAGTTATTCCACCTGAGCAGGGAGGGAGCTGGGGTATTTATCTACCAACTGACAATAGTCATTGAATGAGGACGTTCCTGGGAGGCTTTAACTTCTGGAACTTGCAGCTGCCCGCTTGTTGTCAGGGTGGACTCCAGCAGCTGGTAAAAGCCCTCAAGTAAAGATTTGCAGGTGCTGGTAGCTGGGAGTCCAACTACCTTTGTACAGTGAAGTTGTAAGGCCAAGAGGCTATGGGCAGGGCACTGACAATGTCTGTTGTGCTTACCCAAAACATGGCTCAGTTCTGGCAATGAACAGATCCTCAATAAAGCGTGCTGATTGAACCCAGAGAGACTAGTCAGCGTTGGCCCCAAAGCTACAGCTCCTGTTTATTCTCCAGCAACCCCTGAATACTGCCATCAGCTGGCAATACTATTTCAGGATCAAACCTAAGATATCAGCACCCTTACATGTTCTTAAAGTGTGTGGTCTCAGAGCAAGCAGCCTCAGCATCATGTGGGAACATGTAAGAAATGTGAATTATTGGGTTCTCCCCCAGACCTACTGAGTCAGAAATCTGGGAGTGGGGCCCAGGAATCTGTATTTCCAGGTCATTCTAATGCAACCTAAAGTTTAAGATCCACTGTTTTGGACTCTAAAATTTAGGACCACTCAACAGTTTCCAAAGCGAAGCCGTTCGCTCTTGGTTAGAACTCCTCCACCCCCGATCCCAAGCACCAGTGGCAAAAGGGGATGGAACCTCCAGAAACATTTTATACTTTGCCCCCTTTTTTGGGTTTTTCTTTTCTTTTTAGGCTTAGTAAATATACATTCTACCAAGTTATCAATTACCAACAACGGAAAGTAGCCCAGGCATATGTGCTGTAGAAGATAACCTAAAGGACACCTGTGTTGAATTTAACTTGAAGGTGGGAGGATTTATATTTCTGCTTGTTTTCCTGAGCTAATATTTAAGTCACTTCTCTTTCCTTGAGTCCCTACCAGGTGGGCAGTAGGGGGAAAGTCACGGGTATACCAGTAGAAGAAAAAGCTGCCCTAGAATTTTAAGTCTATCACAGCAGATGTGTAACGAGCTGGGGGTACCCACAGAAGTTGCTTTGTGTGGGAAAACTGTATGAAGGATGGACTTGGTTTTACTGAAGTGACCCAGGCCAGGTGAGAATAGAAACTGTGGCAGCAAGTGGCAGCGGATGGATTCATCAGCAGTCTTCCAGGCTGATGTTTTCTGTACAGCAGACATCCCTCACTCCTTCCCAGCAACCCCACCTGAGAACAGCACCTAGACAGGCCGATTTCTTCTGGAGAGGTCTGAGGCTCTCGCTCCTGCCCTGCCCTGTGCCCTGATGCCAGCAGCCACAGCAGCCCTTCCTGTGCCCACCCCTGACCCGTAGAGTGACATCACAATGTAGTCCATTCAGGATCTTGGGACTGATTGCTCCATGGGCCTGGGACATAAGCTGAACCTCTGGCCTGCAGTTCCAGATCCAAGGGGACTGAGACAAACTGCCGGTTGCCACTGGCTTTTCAGGAGCACCTGGTGAGTATTCAGAACTTCCCCCAGCAGCATGGAAGGAGATACAGACAACAGTTGGCTGTCTTAGCACTTTAGGGTCTCATTCTCACACAGGTTTAGATGGGCCAAACTGGTGGCTGGGGGTTCGCCAGGTAATCCCCAAACTCTTCCTAGGAAAGCTGACTGACCCGATGCACACAACCCTTCCCAGCCTCTTCCTGCTGTGTCACCATCTGTGGGAAGCGGTACTCTATTCTCCCCTAAGACTCAGCTTGCCACCTGCACCAGCTCCCTGGGCAAAGGTCACTTGTGTTCTTAATAGACAGAGCAGAAAGGCCAGGCTTTCAGATGGCAAATTCACTAGCGCATCACTTCTAGCCCGAACTGAGGTCAGGGACAGCCATTGGCCAAATGACACACCACATAGCAGGATAAGCAGAGGTAGCTGACGCAGCCACCTCCCATCCGAAATGTGTACGATGGCCCTTCCTTTCTGTAAAAGGCCTTCCTGCTTTGGCTGTTTTTAAATCTCCACCTCCCGGTGACCCCCTTGTATGTCAAATCGCTTCCTTTCCTTTCAGGACAGTAAGAGAGCTTTGGGATGGTGACAGGAAATGAGTAGATGGATTAGAACACCAGGAAAGTGGGCAAAATCTAAGGTGGGGGGATGGGGACAGAGGCCAAAGTCATCTCTCAAAGAGGATGCTGGCTCTTTCCATATGGGCCACCTGCACTCGGTCGAGGGTGGTTTGAGGCCCAAGGTCGTCTACAACAAACAGTGGGGACCCGTTCTGGGCCTCAGGAGCTACAGCTGCCTTCCCCACCATGGCCCATTCATGTCTTCCCACAGTCTGTCCATGGTCCATTTACCATCTGTGAGTGCCAACACGTCCACACAGCTGCCGCTGAGTCCCACGAAGGAGTGGCTTCTGTAGGGACCCCATGATTTTGAGAAGGCTCCTGGCTCTGCCTGACTGTAAGGTAGAAAGGGAGGTGGGGGTGGGGGGATCAGAGAAATAGTTTACCTTTAGGGTTTGCCATCCCTCCTTAGTTTTATATGTGACGGGCTGAAGCCAACCTCTGCTTCACACACAAGTCTAAGATGCCAATGGTTCACCAAGCATGCTAAGAACATTTTAGCCCAGGTTAGGCCCCACTGGAAAAGAGAAAAAGACAGTAGAGGGGCCAGCGCTAGAGCAACCTGTGGTCCCCGTCCTGCAGCAGGTTTAATGTGGAGAGGAGAAAGGGAGCAAACGCTGAACCTCCCATGCCAGGCCCGCCACCTATGTTGTCGCTCTTAATTCCGACCTCTGTGAAGCAGGTGTTCTCAGCTTCATTCTACAGACAAAGAAACTGAAGACTGTTCTGTGCTGGTGGCACGTCTAAAGAGGGCCATTAACCTGGAGCATGCATTCACTCTATCGACTATCCCCAACATTAGAGCTCTCTGAAAAGAGAATGGGCTGCTTTGCAAGGCAGCAAAAGTGTGTAGGCCCCGGTTCTTCAGTCAGCATGGAAGGGAACGAGATTCTTGTCATCACCTGGGAGCTGGACCAAAAGATCTTTAAAGGCCGTTTTCAAATCCAAGACTGTAGGATTCCGGGTCTTAGTACTTTGCCCAGCCTCTGCGATTGAACTCAGATGAGTCACGCCTTCAGGGCAGCTGCAAACTTTCTGTTAGGCAAGGAGAACTGCAAAGAACCACAGAGATCAGCTACGGGCCCCAGGTAGGAAAGAGGAACCTAGACTGGTTGAGGCAGTTTTCCGAGGCTCCAGAGCCAATTTGCAGAGTTAACCTGTGTTGACTGAACAAATGGAGGAGCCAGGTCTGAGTGCTGATCAAACGTCCCCATGCCCATCTCTCTCGTTCACCTGGTTCTTTCCTATCAAGATTATGATTCAGCCACTGTTTACAGAATACCTGCTGCATGCCAAGTGTGTTTCCAGAGATTATTTCACATACTCCTCCCCAACTCCATGAGGTGGGTGTCATCGGCCCCGTTTCTCAGATGAGCATGGTTAGGTAACCACCCCAGAGGTTCAGGTACTTGTGGAGATGTCATAAATACTACATGACAAAGCAGGTCTTTCTAACCCCAAGGAAAACTTCTGTCTCCATCTGCCACCTCCTAGCTTGTGCAAGGAAGCAGGAAGCACTCTCCTTTCTTAGCTTTTTCCTAAGACACACTGCCATTGACATGCCAAGCTCCACAGTGCCTATTTCCAGCCCCTCCTGGACATTGTCCTGATGGATGCTGAACTCCCTGTGAGCCTGCCTGGTTCACTGGCCCAGCCCCTCGCTCTGACAGGGCAAGATGGAGCGATTTCTACACATGGACAGATGTTATACACCAAGGAAGAAAATCTGCTAATCCAAAGCTGCTTCGGCTAATTGTGGCACTCTCCCTTCTGCGTGGTGCCCTGAAATAGTAGCCATGCTCTGTTCTTTTTTCACATCAGGGAGCCCCAGTTGGCAACTTAAATGAGGTTGCAAAGAAGTCAGTTACACAGACCTCTGCCGCCAGTTTCCATGGATGAGGCCTTGCTGATGATGTTCCTTGGGTAGGACCCGTGTGCAACTGTCTGTGGACTTGGCTTCTTGCTGTGGATAATTTGGACTCACAGTCAGGCTGGAAAAGCCTCATTTAACCCTGGGGAAAACTGGAACGTCCAGAAATTTAATGGAATACTAAGCCCAAGAGCACATTGTCTGACCTTGAACTCTGGTTCTGATCTGCTTCTGAGTTATTCTATAGCCATCTCAGCCAGCAGAACCGTCACGGGAATATTCTGTCTCTGTGTTGCCCAATATGATAGCCACTAGCCACACAGGGCCACTGGGCACTTGGGATGTGGCCAGTGGGGCTGAGGAGTTGCACTTGTTGTTTAAATGGAAGCTTAGATTACAGAGCCGTGGGTGGCTGGTGGCTGGTGTGCTAGACGCTGCTGCTCTGGCCCCTGCTGACTTTTGTGACTTCATCTCTGATCTCATTCCCCTCTCCTGGCTTTCCCTTTCCCTCTGTCTTCACTCCCAGACCTCCTGCACTTTTTGATTTTTGCATTTGCTATTCTCTCTGCCAGCATCACTTTTTCCTCTGATCATTTTATGGCTTGCCCCTGTTCAACAGGAGGGCCTTGGATCAAGTGTGTGTCTTCAGAAAGACCTTCCCTATTCTATCTAATAGTATCCCTAGCCCCATTCCAAATTTCTCCTTATCTCTCTGAAGTTATCGTGTTTGTGTGTTTTCTTGTCTACTGCCCTCTCCCTGGATACGAATCCCAGTTTCACCAGAGCGGGGATGCAGTCTGCCCTCTCCCACTCCATCTCTGTGCCTGGAACAGTGCCTGACAGGCAGAAAGTGCTCAGTATGGTTCTCAGAGAGCAGGAACATTCTGCAGGACAGCCCCCTCCTTCAGTGAGGAGGAAAGACAGTCACAGCCCCAGTAACTTCTGCTGTGTGACAAAATAACACGAGCATAGTGGCCTGGAACAGCAAAGATTCGTATTTCTTCCACTTCTCTGGGTCTGGAATGTGAGCAGGACTCAGTTCCACATTGTGTCAGTGAGGGTCACTCAGCGGGGGCTGGGCTGGACGGGGTGGCCCAAGAAGGCCTCACTCACACAGCTGGGACTTTTGGGCCCTCCAGGAAACATCTCTATGCGGTTCGTCTGGGTTTTCTTACAGCATGGAGGTCTCAGGACAAGTAGGCTGACTTTTTTTTTTTTGAGACCGTGTCTTGTTCTGTTGTGCAGGTTGGAGTGCAGTGGCATGATCTTAGCTCACTGCAACCTCTGCCTCCTGGGTTCAAGCGATTCTCCTGCCTCAGCCTCCCGAGTAGCTGGGATTGCAGGTGCCCACCACAATGCCCAGCTAATTTTTGTGTTTTTAGTAGAGATGGGGTTTCACCATGTTGGCCAGGCTGATCTCGAACTCCTGACCTCAAGCCTCCGCCTCAGCCTCACAAAATGCTGGAATTACAGGTGTGAGCCACCGCACCCAGCTGGCTTCTGAAAGAGGAAGCAGAGGCTACCAGGCGCAGAACTGGCAGCACCATTTTCATCACCTTCTACCTGGCTAACTAAGCCACAGGGTGAGAGCCCAGATAAAAGGGGAGGGGAAACGGTCCACCTCCTGGTGGGTTGGCAGCATGTTCATATCAGCAGGAAGGGATCTATGGACACGCTACACAGTCACTTCAACAATGCTGTGGTGGCACTTCTCAGCTTTGATCATGCACATGGGCCATCTGGGGTCTGGTTAAGATGCAGATTCAGTAGGTCTGGAGTGGAGCCTGAGATTCTGCATTCCGAAGAAACTCCAAGAGACATCAAAGCTGTAGGCCCACAGGCTGCACGTGGAGTAGCAAGGCTGTATTAGAACGCATCCTATCTGAGCCTGTGCTTAGGTTTGACATTGCAGGGCCCCCAATTCCACTTCTAGAGTGGACATCACTTATTTGCGTTAAGCATTACCCACTGTTGCTGAGGTCTACGTGATTGGTCCCTTCTTCCCTGGCATCTGGACTTGTGCCCACATCATGCCATGGGGTAACTGTCCCATTCTACCTCCCAAGCACTTCTCATGCCTTACTTTACCAGCCTTTAAGGCCCCTTCCTTCTTTAATGTTTAATTCTCATCGTGTCCCTTGTAAAATTGGTGGAATGGGGCTCTTTCAGTTAGGATTAGAAACTAAACTCAAACTAGTTAAAAGGCAAAGGATTGATTGAAGCATGTATGGCTTCAGGACTGGCTGTATCTAGGCCCTCAAATGATGTTGTTAAGAAACTATTTGTCACCATCTCCAGTTCTGCATTGCCAGGATCTCTCTGACAGGATCCCCCACAAGTGGAAGAAGAGACGAACACTCACTTAGCAACCCCAGCAAGAAGGGGGCACCACTTCTTGCCTAATCTTTCTGGCAAAAGTGCCAGGATTCTCTCTGGCTGGCCCAGCTGAGGTCATGTGTCCACAATGATGCAGTCATTGTGGCCAGGAGGATGTGTTACCTCATTGGCCAGGCCTGGTCATGTGTGTATCCCTGGAGCCAAGTGGGAGACTGGCCCCACCCGAGCCACATTGGATGAAAGCAGGAAGAGGTGATTCTCCATGTAAAATTGGAGAGAAGAGAGAGCAGTTAGGAAGCTAAAAAATTGTCCCAGTTGATCATGAGAACAGGTGTTGGAGTTCTTGTGTGATGGCTGAGAAAGCAGAGGGCAGGCACCTCATAAATTCCAGAGGGCCCACAGCTAACCAGGCCTCCCGACCCCTAGCACAGACTTACAGGGGCTGTCGAATTAAAGATCTTTAGCACCAGAAGAATCTTGGAAATTAGCCAACACATGTTCCACAGAACACTGGTTCAAGGGAAGCTAACTGATGTTACTTGAAAGGCTGTCTGGTCTAGGAAAGGTAAAACAATGGGCTAGGCCAGGTCAGCAGTTTCCTTGCTTTACGGGACTTTTCAGAGCCGTAAATAGGCTGGTATACATTGTGAATCCCCGAGAATGGGGGAGGCCTAGGGACCATTGTTTGGAAAATTAGTAACCTAACTCTGTTCCTTCCCATTTTATAGATGAAGCAACTAAGGCCAAGAAGGGACAGTGATTTGGGCAAGGTTATGCAACTAGTTCATCCTGGGATTACCCCAAATGCAGTGCTGAGACATACCTCATGCTCTGCAGAAGCATCTCTTTGTACCTCAGAGTAGCCCTGTCCTCCTGGTTGTGCTCCTGCTGTCTGGAGTGTGTGTGTTTTCCTTTCTCCCACATATCCCTGCATAAGGGTTTGTGGGCTTCTACAGCACTGCTCCTGCGAGGACCCATGGGCACCCAGAGTGCCCAACCTCTGCCTGGGACATGGCCCTCACTGCTGCATGCCTGAGGGAACTACTGAGAGGCACAGAAAACCACATGGGTCTGTACTTAGGAAAACACAGCCACCCAACTGGCAAGGTGACGGCATTGATGAGGTTGAAGGGGCTTGAAGGTTGGCCAAATCCAGAGAGTCAGCACAGACAGACACCAAGAGTGCCAGGCTGAAGGGTGGAGGGAAAGGAAGGTTCCTAGAGCCAAGCACACACTTTAAATGTAGGGAGAGATTGTCGGTCAGGGCTGGGGTGTGCTGACGTGAGGGCGACTGTTATAGCAACATTACCTTTAAGACCCTCATTCATCTGGGCACTTCATATGAGCTCATTCTAAGCCACTCAGTGACCCGGGCTGGGGATTATCATGACCCATATAGATCAAGAAGAGAAAAGTAGCTGTTGGTTAGTTGGCTGAACTCATGAATATGAGCTAAACACGAAGGATTCAAGCTCTGGCTCTTCTCGCCGCCAAGTACATGATCTTGGACATGTTACTAAACTGTCTGAGCCTCCATTTCCTTGTCTGGCAAATGGGACTCAGATACGTTCCCACATCATAGCTTTGTTTTGAGGATTAAATAAGATGTCTGCGAATTAGCAAGACACCTAGCGCATCCATGGTAGGATATCCTTAAGTGATGGCAGGAATGGAGAAGTAGGAACAGATCCACCAAGTAAAGGGTAAAGCCAAGATCAAACACAGGTCCAGCCAGCTGTGGTTCCTTCTGCCTCTTCACTGCCACTAAGAAAGGGGGAGCATTCAATGAGCAGATGGCAGTGGCTCCGAGTGCAGATCAGTGCAAAGGGCTTTCTAATCTTCTCTGCAAAGAAGGAGGGATGGCATATGTGTATCTTGGTCATTTCCAGGTGACTCTACCCAAAGTCCATGCAGGAAAGTGGACGCTGTGAGCAGGATGGAATATACATATCTAAACCTCTAGAGCAGAGCCAGGGCCAGGCATGACTTGATCAACATCTAAATGCAACCAACACCCAAGGGCCACGCAGAGGGAAGAGACCAGGGACTACATCTTGGCACTTTCAGATGGCTTTGCAAGCACTGGAAATCAAAGCTTCACCGGGGATGCTTTAAGGATGAAAATCCCGGCCAGGTGTGGTGGCTCATGCCTGCAATCCCAGCACTTTGTTTGGGAGGCCAAGGCAGGTGGATCACAAGGTCAGGAGATTGAGACCATCCTGGCCAACACAGTGAAACCCCGTCTCTACTAAAAAAAAAATACAAAAATTAGCCAGGCGAGGTGGTGGGCACCTGTAGTCCCAGCTACTTGGGAGGCTGAGACAGGAGAATGGCGTGAACCTGGGAGGTGGAGCTTGCAGTGAGCTGAGATCACACCACTGCACTCCAGCCTGGGCGACAGAGCAAGACTTTGCCTCAAAAAAAAGAGAGAAAATCCCAGCAGGGATGTAAGGGAAGATGCTGGGAGCTGGGAGCAGCATGTGGCCCCTGAGTAGGAAGATGGAAGTACAGCAGAGGCAAGAATGGCAGTCCATGTTTGTAGATGTTTTTCACAGGGAAGGTCAGAACACATCCCAGGGAAACCACGTCCAAGATTCAAGATGAGAACCACCTGACCTCCCCCTCCTATCTATCTATCTATCTATCTATCTATCTATCTATCTATCTAATCTATCTGTTTTGAGATGGAGTTTTGCTCTTATTGCCCAGGCTGGAGTGCAATGGCATGATCTCGGCTCACTGCCACATCCACCTCCTGGGTTCAAGTGATTCTCCTGCCTCAGCTTCTGGAGTAGATGGGATTATAGGCATGTGCCACCATACCTGGCTACTTTCTTTGTATTTAGTAGAGATGAAGTTTCACCATGTTGGCCAGGCTGGTCTCGAACTTCTGACCTCAGATGATCCACCCACCTTGGCCTCCCAAAGTGTTGAGATTACAGGCATGAGCCACTGCACCCGGCCCAAGTCAAGGTTGTTTTCTAAGAATCAAAACTTGACTACAGGCTGGACATGGTATCTCAAACTTGTAATCCTAGCACTTTGGGAGGCCGAGGCAGGTGGATCACTTGAAGTCAGGAGTTTGAGACCAGCCTGGCCAACATGGTGAAACCCTGTCTCTACTAAAAATACAAAAAAAAAAGCAAAAAAAAAAAAAAAAAAAAAAAAAGCCAGGTGTTGCAGTGCATGCCTGTAATCCCAGCTACTTGAGAGATTGAGACAGAAGTATCAATTGAACCCAGGATGCAGAGGTTGTGGTGAGCTGAGATCATGCCACTGCACTCCAGCCTGGACGACAAAGTGATATGTCTGAAAAAAACAAAACGAACAGAAAAAAACCTGAGATCCCTGATCCACAAAAGCCTGAAATATGATGTCAAATTGTATTTATATGTGCAAGGAACATTTTTCTTGAAGGAAGGTGCATAGCAGGAGAGGCAAACTTTGGCATGGCTTTGTTTTGTTAGGTCCACATAGCATTATGAATATTTGAATGATTTCTCAACATTTAAAAATTGGGTACTAGTACGTAAAAATCTAAATGTCGGGCTCCTCTTGAAAAGACTCACAAGATCCAGTCACATGGGACCCACATTCCAGAAATGGGTGGCCTCCTTTAGATGGTGTGTGTGGGACCACAGTCAGCTACACAGTCCATAGCACTTTTGTGACCTCCCCAGTGGATGTCCAATGTTGGTCCTCATTTGCCAGCACCCTTGCACTGTTTTCTTCACTGCTTTGTTTTTTTAATTTGCCTGGTCCCTCTGGCTTTTTCATTTGCAACCTATGATTTGAACTTCTAATAGATGCTCAAAGGGTGGCTGATTTTAAGAAGATCATTGAAACTGAGATCTTTTTTCCAGCTTAAACTCTTTCCCCATAATCCAGTGTTGAAACCGGCCCTTAGTAGAGGCAGAATACCACCCTTCCCAGGCTGAGAAACACAGATTCTTTTCCTCCTAAGGAATATGTGTATGCTGTTTGTCCAAGGGCATGTTTACAAATGGCAAGCTCATCTTCTGATGTTAGAAAACACCAAAAGCTATTTAGAAATTACTGAAACTCCTATCTATAGTCTCTGCAAGATACTGCTCAGGTGATAATGCAATCAATGAAAGCAACGACAACCTGGGAAATCCTTTCTTTGTAACCTGGAGAATTTGGCTTTGAATGGAGACAAATCAGACAGATAGAACTCTTGCTCAGACCCCTTTTCTGAAGCCAGAGCCAACAAGCCTAGCTTTCTTTTGAAAGGGTCTTAAGTAGGTCTTTGCATTTGGGAAGATCAGGCAAGTCACTTAGAGCCGATTTCTGAACTGAGACTCAGAGATGCACATATTCACACCTGCGTATCCGGAGACATGTGGACCTGGAGGGCTGGAGGAGCTCAGCTGCCTTGGTCCTTAGGAGGCTCCAGAACCACCGTGCTGAGGCCCAGCAGGCACGGGCAGGACACACAAAATGTGAGAGCAGAGGAATGAAGGAAAATTAAATCTTGGGCGAGGCATTCTGTCCAGCAAAGAACGGGAGGTAAATACATGGCACGTGGGCCTTCAGTATCCTATGAGTGGAATGAAAGCAATGCTTAAAACACTGCACCACTGCACAGCTCCACCTGTACACAAGATGCCCCCTTGTTTTGGGGCAGCCAACTGCTGCATCCCCTGTTTATATTTGCACCCAAGCAGAGGAAGTCAGTCCAAAGCTAGAAGGAGAGAAAATGATTGCCCAGAAGCTCAATGGAAGCCTTGATTAATACCTCAGTGGTTGAGAACACAGATATTAGGCTGAAGCCCACTCGGTTTGAGGCCTGGCAATGCCATAGGTCAGTTAATTTATCTTATCTGTGAAATGGGATAATCCTAGAACCTATCTCATCCCAAGGGCAGGTGGGCGGATGAAATGAGATGATCTTGGTGCGGAGCTTAGCACGGTGCCTTGGTAAGCCTGGATAAGCATGAGCTGCTCTCTTAGGTGGGTTTCCCAGTTGTTGACCTGATAATCTAACTGCAGTGCAAGTAGTCGATATGGAAAGGGTTCCTGGTCCCATGAGGAAGGGAGTGAGGATGTGAGACCGGAAAGGGAAGGTGGTCTTGAGCAGTTACTGCCATGAGCACTGGGGGCTCCCTCCCACTGGGGATGTCTGGATATCACCTAATGTGGGCCAGGCCCCAGAGCTGTGCCACCTGAGGGGTGTGGGGCTGGATACTTACCCACCTACTCACATCCTGGCAGAGGGCTGCTCCCAGGGTGTCTTGTCCCCAGCCCTGGCCCACTTGCAGGGCGAAGAGCCCCCGATGGAAGCCGTGAGCCCTGGAGGGACATGGGCAGGGCAGGGACAGCATCTGCTAAAACTGTCCTTGTTGTTCTGACTCCTGTCCTGGAGAGGGAAGACCTGGGCTTTGGAACTACCCAGACCTCAGCCTATAGCTTATCACCGCCTTTTACTAGATAGGTGGCCCCCTTTGCCTCTTTGGGCCTCCATTTTCACATCTCTTAAAATAGGACCAATTCTCTAATATTGCAGAACTCTTTTTGAGGACTCTGTGTGACAACGGCCATACAGAGGCAGGCATGTAGTAGGTGCTCGTTTACCGTGAGCCCCCTTACTCGCCAGCTCAGTTCGGTTCCATTTCTCCCGCTTGCCTGTGATCCTTACTCTGTTTCTAGTCCGGGGGTAAGCCCAGGCCGGCACCAGACCTTCTTTCCATGTGAGCAGGGACAAGCTGACGTCGAGACTAGTGCTTGCCTCCCAGGTGACTTCTGAGTGACAGGCTGCTGCAGTGATCTCCCGAGCTGGGTATTATCATCCTGTTTCTCCCTTAGCTTTGAGTCTCAACAGTCTGTGGCTTTCATCAGATCCAGAGTGGGTAGAATAACCGGCCGGCCTAACGGCGGCTGAGCCAGGAGTGAAATCCTGGCAGAAAGAACTTCGGACCCTTGCAGCTTCCCTGGCAGCCCAGGGCTGGGTGTGTGGGCGGATCTGGGGGCTTCTGCTGAGTCAGACTATGTGGGAGTGTTGTGGCGGGGGCAGGGGCGCTGCCAGATGAAATCAGGATGCCCAGTGAAATTTACATTTCAGATAAACAAGAAAAAACCCCTTCTGTATAAGTACCGTCTGGGAAATACTTGGGCCATACTTATACTAAAAAGTTATGTAGTGTTTATCTGAAATTCAAATTTCACTGGGCATCTGACATTTTTATGACCGAAATCTGGCAACACTTCTCTGGTGGGAACGGAGAACAAACCTCCTGGGAGGTCTGGGTTAGAGATCAGCACAGAACCCTCCTGCAGGCAAAGGCCAGTGTGGAGCCACTGCCTGCCCCCAGATGGCCTTCCCCGGGATCCCCTCCAGGGCCTGTAAAGCCCTCATGAGAGTCACTTTTGCCTGAAGACATTGTTCAACTACACAGTGGAGTCAGTTACAGATTCACTCTCACCACACTTACCCGTCTAAAGAAAATATGATTCTTTATTCCTAGGCACCTCCACACAATGTGGTAAGAACAGAGTAGCTGCAACTTGTGTGTGTGTTGGGTGGGGTTCCCTGGAAGCAGAGCCTGAGACCTGGCTTCCGGTGCCCCTGATCTGGTGAAGGAAGCAGGACAGGGCAGGGGAGGAGCTGAGAGGTGTGGACCAGGGGCACTCAGCTTCTGCCTGACCCCCTGGGGGGCTCTGGCGCCGGAATGGTACCAGGGAGTTGGCTCCACCTTGAGACAAGGGAGTTAGGGTTTTGTGCTTCTGCATCCGCAGGCCATTAGCTGCCCTCAGGCAGGGGGCTGGGCCTTGCAACCTCCCAGGTGTCTCCAGGTGTAGCAGCTTCCACAGCAGAGGTGACAGCCCAGAGAAAGCCACGACCACACATTGAGGATCCCCGCAACATTGGTAGCAGCGGGGCGCACCAACTGGTCCAGGAGACCTGGGCATGGCACCGACGGCACCTACTAGGCTCTGTCTCCTTGCAATGTAACAGTCAGATTCTCTCCAGGCTGCGTTAAAGAGTCCCTGTTGGGAGGCGCAGTCTCCTTAGGGACTGCTCTGCCCCTCCTCTGTCCTTCCTAAAGAGTGATGGCTGCCAGGTGTGTGTGGAGACAGGTGCTGTCTGTGTCTTCAAGGCAGTGGGGAGAGGGGACTGCAGGATGATGGCCTGAGCCTGTGGCAGTGTGACTGCTGGCATCTGCTCCCTGCTGTGGAGGGGTGACCAGCCCCTTTTTGTCTTTTAGGGCTATCTTAGTTTCCTTTGCTGCAGCCTGTGGCCTGGTCATTTGCCCATGGTTGTAGGGTCCCCATGCATGGGACTTCTTCATCCTGACTCCAGGCTTCCATTCACCCATCAGGCCTTAAAGCATCTTCTGCCCTATCATGCCCTGAACTTTTTGCTGCAAAAAGCCAAGGGCACTGGCTCAAGCTTATCTTCCCAGCCACTGTTTACTGCTGCTACACTGCTGCCCAAGACACTTCAGAAGTGACCGTTGTTGTCATCTCCTGCCAAGTCCCGGAAGGCAAGCCACCAAGTCCCATGCACCATTCCCACAGCCCGACAACCTTCCCGACTCTACCCACTGGAATCTAAAGAGTCTGCCCACTTCTGGATGTTTGTTCAGGTACGGAAGTTCAAGCCCCATGCCCATGAACATTCATCTTTCTTTTCTCTTCCACCTTCCCTGGGAGGGTAGTGTGGATAATGAGGTGAGCCTTCTTCCTCTTTCTAGAATCCGTGGGGCAGAGAAGGTAGATTCTGCCTTCCTCTCTTCTGGGGAAACTCCTTCTCCCTGAAGCCAACATTGCTTTCCCCTTCTCTGTGGGGTTATAATGGCAGAGAAAGATGGGATCAAAATGCTCTGCTCATAAGGGGGTGTACATTGAGAGGTTTAGAAACATGTTAGAGTGCCCCTATGTTTATAGCAGCATTAGTCACAATGGCCAGAAGGTGGAAGTAACCCAGGTTCCCATGATGGATGAATGGAGGAGCAAAATGTGCTGTATACGGTGGAATGTTGTTTAGTCTTAGAAAGAGGAAAAATCTTGGCTGGGCACAGTAGCTCATGCCTGTAATCCTAGTATTTTGGGAGATCAAGGAGGGAGGATTGCTTGAGGCCAGGAGATCAAGACTAGCCTGGGCAACTTAGGGAGACCCCCAACCTCTACAAAAAAATTAAAAAATTAGCTGAGCATGGTTTGCACATCTGTAGCCCCAGCTACTCAGGAGTCTGAGGCGGGAGGATGGAGGATCACTTAACCCCAGAGTTTAAGGCTGCAGTGAGCTATGATTGCACTCCAGCCTGGTGATGGGGCAAGACTCCATCTTATAAAGAAAGACTGAGAGAGAGAGAGAAAGAGAGAGAGAGAGAGAGACAGAGAGAGAGAGAGAGAGATCCTGTTGCATGGATGCACCTTGAGGACATCAAGCTGAGGAAAATAGGCCAGTCACCAAAAGACAACTCCTGTGTGATTCCACTTCCATGAGGCATCTAGAGTAGTCAGCTTCATAAAGACAGAAAGTAGAATGGTGTTTGTCAGGGGCTAGGAGGAGGGGGAAATGGGGAGTTGTTGTGTATTAGGTATGAGAATGTTCTGAAGATTAGCACAACATGAATACATTGAACACTACTGCACTGTGCACTTAAAGATGACTAAGATAGTCTGGGCGCAGTGGCTCATGCCTGTAATCTCAGCACTTTGGAAGGCAGAGGCAGGAGGATCACTTGAGGCCAGGAGTTTGAGACCAGCCTGGGCAACATAGCAAGACCTCATCTTTACAGAAATATTAAAAAATTGCCTGGGTGTGGTGGCTCGTGCCTGTAGTCCCAGCTACTCACGAGGCTGAAATGAGAGGATTGCTTGAACCCAGGAGTTCGAGACTGCAGTGAGCTATAATCAGGCCACTGCACTCCAGCCTGGGTGATAGAGTGAGACTCCATCTCAAAAATAAAAAAATACATAATAAATAATATAAAATAAATAAATAAATAAATGTTAAGATGGTAAGAATTTAAGTTGTGTATTTTACCACAATTAAGAACAAAAAAGTGGTCTGGGTGCAGTGACTCATGCCTGTAATCCCAACACTTTGGGAGGCTGAGGCAGGCAGATCACCTGTTGTCAGGAGTTCAAGACCAGCCTGGACAACATGGTGAAAACCCATCTCTACCAAAAATACAAAAATTAGCCGGGCATGGTGACAGGTGCCTATAATCCCAGCTACTTGGG
This sequence comes from Piliocolobus tephrosceles, assembly GCF_002776525.5. Classification (NCBI taxonomy): domain Eukaryota; kingdom Metazoa; phylum Chordata; class Mammalia; order Primates; family Cercopithecidae; genus Piliocolobus; species Piliocolobus tephrosceles. The sequence goes on along the minus strand of NC_045453.1, from coordinate 44,392,727 downwards.
AGGCTTAGGTACAAGAGGCAGAGATTTTAGTGAGCCAAGATTGCACCACTGCACTCCAGCAGCCTGAGCGACAGAGTGAGACTCTGTCAAAAGAAAAAGAAAGAAAGGAAAGAAAGAAAGAAAGAAAGAAAGAAAGAAAGAAAGAAAGAAAGAAAGAAAGAAAGAAAGAAAGAAAGAGAAAGAAAGAAAGAAAGAAAGAAAGAGAAAGAAAGAAAGAAAGAAAGAAAGAAAGAAAGAAAGAAAGAAAGAAAGGGAATAAAAGGTGAAAAAAATACATCTGTTACAAATGTAGATATTTCATCCATGGAAGGTGAACTAATATGCTTATCCACTCTTTATATGACTTATTCTATTTTCTCAGCTTCTGATCCTTTGCAGCTAACAGGGCCCCAAAGGGAAGGGAATATTGTCATGAAGGGAAAATGCTACCAGAAACAGTCCTAGCTAGAACCACTATCAGACAAGCATGTCCAGCCTAGATGGAATTTTAGAGACAAGGGACAATGCTATTCACAAAGGTTGGGAGACAGAATCATGAGACAAGAAAGGTGGAAGTTGGACAAGCTGGGAGACAAGCTGGCTTCTTCATGGATCTTTGCAGTTTGCCTTGGCTGCAGGCACGGTGATCTTAGCACACATCCATAAAACCTTACTTAGAATTGCTGGGGCCAGAAGTTCTAGGGAACTCAAAAAAAATTTTTTTTTTTAATGTGCAATGTGATGCCTCTTTTGTATATTACAGAACATTCCTAGTGGAGCCTGGCTCAGCACCCTGTAAACCCATTAATATTCCTGTGGTGGAGTGTATAAATATTCACACTAACTGGGATAATAAAGACTATAAATAGCCTCATGTCAGTTCAGGCCAGCGTTCGCTGCCAAGTAAGTCTCCCCGCCCTGTGCCCCCAAAAAGAATTTCTGGATTTCAGAGCATTTGGGATATGAAAATGGTAGCTTAGGGATTGTGGACCTGTATGAATTTTATACCATCTAGAGACTGTAAAAGAACAGAGACAAAATGTAGGAAGGAACCAGAAGGATGAGGTCAGTGAATTCAACGCTGATCTTATACATAAGAAATGGAGGTGACTGGCCCAAGATCGCTCTGCTGGACATTGGTGGAGCTCAGGTCAGACAAGGATCTCCTACCCTCAGCCCAGCTCCTCCAGCAGGAGTTAACAGCAACCTCAAGACCCAGAGTCCATGAAGCTGAGCCGCCCCCTCCGTCCTAGTTCCCTGAAAAAGTGAGCCCTGCTTTTGGGAATGCCTCCTTATGGCGAGTACACCATGTGTGGTGTGCCCTGCCGTGGGCTGGTTCTGTTACCTCTGGGACTGGTGTCTGCAGAAGACATTGTTCCGAGGGTTCATACACTTAGCTCAAGGCCTTGCATACAGATGGACTCAGTGAATGTCTGAGGAACTGTTGAATGTATTTGGTTATTCATCACCTGTAGACCCATCAAGATAAGGATGTATAATCAAAGGGCCATATGTAAGACAGCCAACAAGGAGCAGAGAAAGAAAAGATTTTGTTTCCCACTGCAGAATCGGAGCTAACGGCGAGGAAGGCAAATATTGCTTTATTTTTGAACAACAAGCATTAATGGTCTTTGGAAAGTGGTTTGTTTCATTCCTGATACCTAAGCCATGGGCCTGACCCCGCCCCATCCCTCTGGGTGGAATGGGGAAGCCTTTGTGCCCAGCACAGTGCTCGGTACACAAAGGGTGCGCCCGGAACACTTGTTGGATGAGTGAGTGAGTGATGAGTATTAGGGGTCATTAGTTAGAACTCTGTTATAAAAGGCACAATCCTAACTTAAACTGAAGTAAGCAAAAATGCCTATTTTATGTATTTTGCCTGACATAATTGAAAAGTCCAAGGGTAGGCACCTTCAGGCATGTCTAAATCCAGGCCTGCAAATGATTATTGGGGAATCTGTCTTTTCCCTTCTCTCAGAGCTGCTTTCCTCCACACGGGCTTCTTTCTCAGGTGAGCTCTCCACAGGTGTGGCAACCGTGGCCACAGCAGGCTCAGGCCAAGCAGCCCTCACAGAAAGTGACTCATGGCCCAAGAAAGTGAGGGGTGGTCACTTGCCCACCCCAGGATACTGTGGTGAGCGTAGTACACCCTGAAAAGTAGTTCCTGAGTGGACTGTACAAAATGGAGCCCTGTGGAAGCTCTTGAGGCCACGAGCTTCCCATCCAAAATGGGAGGCATTTCTCCCTCCAATGTATGAGTGCAGCCTGACAGGGTCTCCTCAGACCCTTAACAGCCTAGGTGGGAGAGGGCTCCTCAGAGTCCAACCTTCAGTGTTACAGGAAGGTTACCCCTGTTCTTTTCTTTTCTTCTTTTTTTTTTTTTTTTTGAGACAGGGTCTCCCTCTTATGCCCAGGCTGGAGTGCAGTGGTGAGACCATGGCTCACTGCAGCCTCTACCTCCCCAGGCCCAGGTAATTCTCCCACCTCAGCTGCCCAAGTAGCTGGGACCACAGGTGTGTGCCACCATGCCTGGCTAATTTTTGTAATTTTCGTAAAGACGAGGTTGTGGCATGTTGCCCAGGTTCACCCATCTTTCCTTTCTATTTTTTTTTTTTAAAGAAAGAGACAGGTCAGGTGCAGTGGCTCACACCTGTAATCCCGGCACTTTGAGAGGCTGAGGAGGGTGGATCACTGGAGGTCAAGACCAGCCTGGCCAACATGGTGAAACCCTGTCTCTACCAAAAATGAGCCAGGTGGGGTGTCGTGCATCTGTGGTCCCAGCTACTCGAGAGGCTGAGGCAGGAGAATCTCTTGAGCCCAGGAGGCAGATGTTGCAGTGAGCCAAGACTGCACCTCTGCACTTCAGCAAGAACAGCAGAGAAAGACCCCGAAAAAAAAAAAAAAAAAAAAAAAAAAAAAAGAAAAGAAAAAGAAGAAAGAAAGAAAGAAAAAAGAAAAAGAGAGACGGGGTCTTGCTCGGTTGCCCAGGCTGGTCTTAAACTCCTGGGCTCAAGTGATGATCCTCCTGCCTTGGCCTCCCAAATTGTTGGGATGACAGGAGTGAGTGACAGCACCAGGCCAGCCACCTTCATTTTCATTCTTTCTCAGGTCATTTGAAGGGAGAACACTAGTCATTTGAAGGGAGAAACTGCAACTCTGGGGAGCGTGGGTAGAGGTACAGGGAGCCAGGAAGCAGCATTGACAGACAGTATTCCTTCAGATTCTGAGGGGTGAGCATCTGGGCTCCTTTGGGCTTTACTCCATCAGTGCCGAGGTCCCTTTGTCCTCTCACTGCAGACTGAAGGCACAGCAGGCCTCCAAGGAACAACCCTGGGGTCATTCTTACCCTCATGCTCTCCCTGCCGCTTGGTGCTACAAGACTGGAGTGTTCCCAGGGCATAGGGGTAGATGCTCTGTTTTCCTATAAATCTGCTTGGTTTAGGAGATACTTATATTCTCCATATCTTTGAGGTGTTAACTATGTAATAAAGTAGCTTTTAATAAAGGATGTCAGTACTTTGAATATATGAATCTCCATTTTAAAATAAAAGTAGAAACAGAAAATGAAGGCATTGAGCAAAATAAGCAAATTTAACTACAAAGTGAAAGAGCTGTTCATCTAGGCTAGTTTCCCTATAGCGTCATTAGGGTTAGCTCAGAGCTTCCTAGTAGCCCAAGTAAAAAGGGAAATAAGATCTTTACAAATTATTTTTTATCATAAAGGTAGAAATATACCAATTCTGAAAGGCATGCTTTTTTCTTGCTATTAAGTTCCAAAAGAAATATGTCATGAGGGATAATTTATAAAACAAAATGTGAGTAGCAATAGTCTCAACCATGTTCCCACAGGTGCAGATTCCCCTGCCCAACCCCTGTAATATACCTTGTGACTACCCTCTATAATAGGTGAGGGAAAAACGCTAATTTTAAGTATTAACATCCCACTTTCCTGGGGTAGGCAATACCATATGTGTCTAAATATAAAGCAAACATGGAAAATAAGATAATCTCACAGTTTCTCAGCAAGAAAATCCCCAAAAATGCTTTTTGGCCACTTGAATATATAAATTTTAGGGATACAGAAAAAATAGCCTTACATCTACCATTTGATTTCATAATTTAATTACACACATTTGAAATCACATATTACATAAAATAATATTTAGAAATGTTCAGGCAGCAATCTGTCAATGGCAAAATAATATATGAAAATATTGTACTTTTCCCATTGACCTTTTGCAATAACAATGGTATTCTAATGGGAGTCATTTTTTGTGTTGTAGAGTTTTTTTTGTTTTTTGTTTTTGTTTTTGTTTTTTTTTTGAGATGGAGTCTTGCTCTGTTGCCCAGGCTGAAGTGCAATGGCGAAATCTCAGCTCACTGCAACCTCTGCCTCCCGGGTTCAAGCAATTCTCCTACCTCAGCCTCCCAAGTAGCTGGGATTACAGGCACCCGCCATCACGCCTGGCTAATTTTTGTATTTTTAGTGGAGACAGGGCTCCCGACCTCAGGTGATCCACCCGCCTCGGCCTCCCAAAGTACTGGGATTACAGGCATGAGCTACCATGCATTGTAGAATTTTTAGAGAATAACAACTTCACTTCCAGCCAATGGTAGAAGAGATGTCCCTTTTTGAATCCATGTATAATGTCCCCACTGGAAATTGTATCTCAAGCCCCAAAGAGCCATTTGTATGGCATTAGAGCAGTTCCCCTATCCTCACCCCATTTATCTGATAGAGGGGGAATATTTGTGATCACCTCCTTATGAAGACCTGTCACACAGCTTTTAAAAATAACCTTAAAGGATGTCAAACATTTGCAACTGGGAGATCATTCCTTTGGGAATTGAGATTAAATTCTACTGATTCCTTTATTCCTTTTTTAAGAAGGTGACTCTCTGAGCATCTAAAACCAGAATTGATTGTGGTCATTCCCTGCCATTGTGTTCTCCCCAAACAGGACTTTGTGGTTCAAAACGCAGTCGGGTCATTGACAGAACACCCTGTAATACAAGAATTTTTACAGGGCAGGATTATGTTGAGGCATCTGCTTAGTTCTGTTGTATGATGGCCAAGTGCTTAAGCTGTCCATAATGCACCCAACCCTGCAGCTCACCCAGGGTTACAAGAGGGATGCCTTAGAAGAGGGGTGCTCCCCTGGAAGACGGAGAGCTAGTGTGCTTTGCCAGGTGCATGGTTGTTGTTGTTGTTTTGTTTTGTTTTGTTTTTGAGATGGAGTTTCACTCTTGTCACCCAGGCTGGAGTGCAATGGCTTGATCTTGGCTCACTGCAACCTCCACCTCCCAGGTTCAAGTGAGTCTCCCATCTCAGCCTCCCAAGTAGCTGGAATTACGGGCGTCTGCCACCACACCCAGCTAATTTTCTTTTGTAGTTTTAGTAGAGACGAGAGTTCACCATGTTGGCCAGGCTGATCTCGAACTCCTGACCTCAGGTGATCCACCTCAGCTTTCCAAAGTGCTGGGATTATAGGCGTGAGCCACCACACCTGGCCCAGGTGCATTGTCTTGAGCAGGTTATTTACTTTCCTGGGCCTTGGTTTTCTTATGGGAGAAATGAGGGGTTTAGGCTAGATTAGAGAAGGATTTTGGGGAGCACAAGGGGGTCATGGGGATGGCATCATATATTGGGGGGCTCTAGTGCCCTCTTCTCATTCTCAAGTCAACAGAGTAATTCTGCTTTGATCTATTTTATATCAAGGAATTCCAGGTAAAATTTCCTTTGAAGTAAAGATCTTTTTTTTTAATTAAAAAAAAAAAAGAGGAGCAGCTTGTTATTGAGGTCTGTCTGCTCTGAAGTTCTCTGACTTCAAAGCTATTGGGGTCATAGTTGTCTTCCTATTGATGGCTAATGAGGACATGATGCGCCTGGTGATTTGGGGGTAGATGCAGCCTGGGAGCTGCGAGTGTGCGCCATATGGCAGCACAGACGCTGCAGATCCCACCACTAAGGCCCGTTTAGCTGGAACCCCATCATCCCAGCAAATCTGCTTGGAATTGTATCAGATAGAAGCAAAGGACAAGACATGGTCCTCCAATTTTGCAACATACTTGAGTCACTTGGGGAGTTTTTAAAACTTCTGATGTACAGGGCATACCCTATGCTAATGAAATCAAACTCTGGAGGCAGGATCCAAGCATCAGTAATTTGTAACTCTCCCCACGTGAGGCCTAACGTGCTGTCAAGTTTAAGAATAAGTGCCACTGGTACAGTCGCTTGGAAAACAGTATGGCAATTCCTCGAAAAATTAAAAATAGAATTACCATATGATCCAGCAATTTCACTTCTGGGTATATACCCAAAAGAATTGAATGCAGGTTCTCAAAGAGATATTTGTGTACCCATGTTCATAGCAGTATTATCCACAATAGCCATAAGGTGGGAGCAACGCAAACATCTATCAATAGATGAAGAATAAACAAAATGTGTTGGGTACATACAATAGAATATAGTTCAGCCTTAAAAAGGCAGGACATTCCGAGACATGCTGCAGCATGGATGAACCTTGAGAACATTATGCTAAGTGAAATAAGCCAGACACAAAAGGACAGATATTATATAATTCCACTTAAATTTTTTTTTTTCTTTTCAAATTATCTGCAGGGCAAGTTCTACACAGTTCCACTTATATGTAAGTTCCACTTACACGAGGTATCTAGAGTAGTCATTTTAAGAGAAACAGAAAGTAGAATAGTGGTTGCCAGGGGTTGCAGGGAGAGATGGAGCCTTGCTGTTCAATGGGTATGGAGTTTCAATTTTGCAAGTTGAAAAGAGTTCTGGAGATTGGTTGCACAACAATGTGAATGCACTTAACATTACTGAACCGTGCACTTAAAAATAATTGAAATAGGACATTTTATGTTAGATATATTTTACCACAATTAATGTAGTAACATACAAAGAGTAAGTGGCATCATGAATGTCTTGCCGGTGAAAGTGAGGTCTGCGGGCAGCAGCATCACCTCTCCTGGGAGCTGGTCACACACACAGTATCTGACGCCTGTCCCAGACCTGCTGTCAGCACCTGCATTTTTAAACAAAAAACCCCCAGGTGGTGCGTGCACTCACTCAACTTTGAGAAGTGCTAGAGTTGTCATGAACCAAATATTAGACCAGGGTTTAGAAGATCAGAAGATGTAGCAGACATTGTTGTTTGCCTACCCAGCATTCCCTCCCTCCCTCCCTCCCTCCCCCCCCCCTCCCTCCCCCCCTCCCTCCCTCCCTCCCTCCCTTCCTTCCTTCCTTCCTTCCTTCCTTCCTTCCTTCCTTCCTTCCTTCCTTCTTTCCTTCCTACAGAAACTGACATTCCCTGAGTAGCCTCATGTTTCAGAGGGGACTCACCTCATCCACCCCCATAACAGTCCCACTCCCCTGACCAGTGGCTGCTTTACAGGTGGGCATGTTGCCTGGTTCTGGCCAATGAAACTAAAGGAAGTTCCAGTGGAGAGTTTCTGGGAGAGGTTGCCTCCCCTTGAGGACGCCCAAGAAGAAAAGGCCTCTCCTTCCTTTGGATTTTTTTTTTTTTTTTTTTTGAGACAGAGTGTCACTCTGTTGTCCAGGCTGGAGTGCAGTGGCGCGATCTCGGCTCACTGCAACCTCCACCTCCCGGGTTCAAGTGATTCTCCTGCCTCAGCCCCCCGAGTAGTTGGGATTACAGGCGCCTGCCACTACGCCTGGCTAATTTTTGTGTTTTTAGTAGAGGTGAGGTTTCACCATGTTGGCCAGGCTGGTCTCCAACTCCTGATCTCAAGTGATCTGCCTGCCTCAGCCTCCCAAAGTGCTGAGATTACAGGCATGAGCCATCACGCCCAGCCTCTTTGGAAGTTTGCACATTGGAATGGGACCCAAGCAAATTCTGGAGGCATCTTGGGACCTTGGGAGCAGCTATCCTGGCCCTTGTTCACAAAGAGTTATTGACTGATAAGATCCTGGGTCCACTTCATCTAAGGATTTCTTGTTATATGAGATTAGAAATGTATTTATTGTTTCAGACCACATGAGGCAGGATGTTTTATTACTTGTAGCCCAGGGTTTCTTAACCTCTATGCTATTGACACCTAGGGCCAGATAATTCTTTGTTGTGGGGTGGTTGTGTGCATGGCAGGATGCCATGCCCTGGCCTCTGCCCCCTAGAGCCAATAGTCCTTCCCCCTCTCCCAGGTGTGACAACTCGAGTGTCTCTGGACATTACCAGTGTTTCCTGGGGATGGGGGCCAATGGCCCCCAGTTGAGCACCACTGTTGCAGCCAAAGGAGTGGTAAAGAATGTGAAGACCTTTTTATTCTGACCTCCGACGTTGCTGGAGAGCCCCAGGAGGGCAAAAATCACTGCCTATGTCCCCGCCCCAGAGGTGTTGCAAGGATCAAAGTGAGATCAGGTGTGTGAGAAAAGCAAACACACACAAAGCGTTACTAACCATTACCCGTCTTTGATGCTGCTGATGCGTTGATAGCAATGTTGTAGTTTCCATTTATTCTTAGATTTCATAGGCAGAGATGTTTAACTTAACAGATGGCCAGCATGGATAGTGAATGGAATTTTCCCTCAGCAAAGGCAGAGCGGCTCATGAGACTTTCAGGCTTTTCCTTGCTTAGAAATTCTGGATTCTCACCCAATTCATCAATCCCAATTCTCAATCCCCAGTTCATCATCCCATAAAGCCAGAGGTGCTGAGACATTCTCCTGTTAACACCTGCATTAAACACCGTCTTTACTTACGAAACATATTTTCACAGATGAAGAGACAGATTCCTATTTAGCCGCTGAAGAGAGGTCGACGCCCTCGGCTCACACATCTGCAGATTTAAGACCCACAGAGTCAGGGGACCCTGAACAACCTCTCATGTGTTTTGCTCCCCTTCCTAGAATCTGCTGACACATCAGGCCACTTTTCTTAGGAGCCCCTGACTACCAAAATCAGTGCCTTTGGATTCATCTCTTCTGGGAGAGTTCAGTGTCTTCTAAAGTGTTACAAAACGTACTTTGGGGCAAGAAGGTGTACACGAGGAGCTCGACTTTATAGAAAGGTCTGGAGGAGAACGGGGAGGGTGGGGACAGGAGAAGGGATGGGGCTGTGAAAGGGAGGCGTTGGATGCACCTGATCATTTATGTCATCGAATACTTGCCATGTGCTCGGCAGAGGGGCTGGTGTTGGAGTGGGGAGCAAAGGCCGTTAGGAGGCAGCTGCGGCCCTTGGGGGCCTCGTGATCTACTGAGGAATGTATGGAGGATATTGGGTCATTCCTGTAACATAGTCCCATATGGTATGGGGTAACTATCCCCAGGAACAGGAGAACTATCTTGATTTTGGCTCCCCCACCCCCACCCCTGCAACCCATGGGCTTTGAGGGACACTGACTCCCTTGCTGAGCCCAGAAGTAGAACACACAGACCATAATTTTTGTTTTAGGGGTTGGCATATTACAGTTTGAACCAGAGAGGGCATTTGTTGGGGGCCTCTAGGAAAAGACAGCTTCGTGTTTCTTTGGGGGAGAGGGCTGTGGCTTGCAAAAGCGATGCTGCAGCCCAGTTACTTCCACCAAGGAGTTAAGCTGAGGACTGACCCCATTCACAAAGAAAGACTGAGTCGAGAGAGCTGCCAGAAAATCAAGCTGGAGCCTTGCTCAAGCCACATCTGATCAACCTCTGGACTTTTTGGTAGTATGTGCTAATAACACCTCCTTATTATGTAAACTGATTTACACTGAGTTTTCTGATACTTTCATCATAAACTGTTCAAACTGGCACAGAATTTTGTACCAGGAAGGAGATGCTACAATGAACAAACCTTAAATGTGGATTAGTTAACAGACATTCAGGCGGACAGCAGCAAAGATGTCTCTATCAAACTAGGAAGATGGCGGCCGGGCACGGTAGCTCATGCCTGTAATGCACTTTGGGAGACTGAGGTGGGCGGATCACCTGAGATCAGGAGTTCAAGACCAGCCTGGTCAACATGGTGAAACCTTGTCTCTACTAAAAATACAAAAATTACCCGGGCGTGGTGGCGCACACCTGTAATCCCAGCTACTTGGGAGGCTGAGGCAAGAGAATCGCTTGAACCCAGGAGGCAGTGGTTGCAGTGAGCCAAGATCATGCCATTGCATTCCAGCCTGGGCAACAAGAGTGAAACTTCATCACAAAAACAAAACGAAACAAAACAAAAAACTAGGAAGATGGTAACCCTCATTTAACAAAATGGCCAGTTTTGCTGGCTTGCAGACCTAATGCTTATGGAGCCCATGATATTTCGAGGTCTTCCAGGAGATATTCAGGATGTTGGCTACTTCTGGCAGTCTTCATTAAGGTCCTAGGAGACTCAACTCCTGGGAGATGGTGGTCCATTTAAAAGTGGAGAGGGATGAAAATAGTTCTGCGAAGAGAGAGAGTCTTTTTGCCTGGGGCCTGCAATCTACAGTTGCAGGAAATTGATGAGCAAGTCCTGCTGTTTGCGGAAGCTGATTTATCTGGCTAAAGTTGGAGCACAGGCAACAAATGAGGCGACTTAAGCAAAAGCCATCTTCTCTTCCTTCTTTCGAGGTGGAGTTGGTGAGGCCGATCAGTGCCGGAGCAGCTCTTTCACCACTGTGAGGGGAGCCAAGCAAGAATAAAGCCAACACAAGGAGGGAATGCTGGAGAATCCCCAAGGAATGGAGCTGTGACCCATTGCCACCTGCAGGCTTTGGATTTCTAGAATGTGTTCTTTACGATTTGAGCCAGCGTGAAGAGTTTCTAGCGAGTTTACACTATTATAGAGTGTGATGAACACTGAAATAAAAGTATGACTAAAGTGTTGGGTGGTTAAGAGAGAAGGTGGGTTAATTAGCTAAGAGAAGCAAGTTGTTGCTTTAGGCATTTAGAATGGAGTGAGTTGGAAAGAACCCACTGCATTTCTTAATATTAAGCACACTATTTTCGTGGAAATTTATTCGACTCATCTGTGGCCATCATTAGGCTTCTCTTGGTCCATCCAGGTAGGAATGGATGTGTGAAGGCCTTAGTGGAGGCCAGTGCACCTGCATTTAGCAGACCCCAGGAAATGCTGGATGACGGAAGGCATTCTGCCATCTGTTGCTCCAGTCCCCTGGTGGGCTGAGGGAGTTCCCCATTGTCCGTGCACATTGGGAGCAGTCAGGTATCTGCTAATCCTCCTCTTTCCCCACTGCTGTCGCAGGAGATGGACCACATGTCTCCCAGGCTGAGAGCCTTCCTCTCTGAACCCATTGGAGAAAAGGATGTCTGCTGGGTGGATGGCATCAGCCATGAGCTCGCAATCAATTTGGTCACCAAAGGTATCAACAAGGTAATTCATTCTTTCTTACTTCTCTGACTTCTCTTCCCTACCTTTCTTCCCCTAGTCCTGCCAGATGGCAGTTCCTGCCACGTGTCCCTGTGAAGGGCCATCAGAGAGCAAAGCTGCTGCTTGGCGGGGTGCCACATGCTTTCATGCTATTGACCCCACATGCTCGGGCAGCCTCAAGGGCCTGCAGATGATGGGCACATACACACAGAATGGTTTCAGCTCAGTGCAGCTGGGCTGGGCATGATTCACTTGGTGTTCAAACACTCAGGGGTCAACAGAAGTAGGTCAGCCGCCGGGGTCTGAGGCGAACTGTCAGAATGGGTGATTTAGGTGCACTCCACACCCCCATGAAGGGACCCATGGCATCTCGCTTGCCCCTGCCAGGGCACCAGCCTGGCAATAGCAAGTGAAGAAACAGGAGCCTGTGGTCTACACCAGAGTGAGTTATTCTATGATGTCACTCTCAGCCCAAGAATGACCTCAAGGATATCCAGTGGAATTGGAATATCCAGTGGAATTGTTTGTTTTTATGGGGCTTTAAAAAAGCTGCTTAGGGCCGCAGGAGAGGATGAGACAGTCCCAAAGAAAACGCAAAGAGAGTGAGCATAGACAAGGCAGGCTGTGAACTCACAGAACACGGCATGTCCGGTCAGGAGAGGCACCAACTAGAGCTGTTGCTATTCGTTCTCCTCAGTGCCCCAAGTCAGTCTACCAGGCAGGACAGTGTTACAGAAACACCCAAAGAGGCTGCGAACTACTGCACACATGACCGATGACTAGTTTGGTTTGGATCTAAATCTGAACCGTGAGAGCCGTGGTTTTCTGATTACTCCACTGCTCTGCACTAGCAGTAAATACTCGGAATAACGCCCCAATCTGAGAGCCAGTTTAATGTCCAGTAGATGCTATCGTCAGAAACGGAAGCGCCCTATTGGATAGATAAGATTCTTTCCTTCCAGATGAAGGAGGGAGAACCATTCCCTAGGGAACAAATTTTAAATAAAAAAATTTGTGTACTTTTATTATTTATTAATTTATTTATTTAAGACAGGGTCTCACTCTGTTGCTCAGGCTGGAGTGCAGTGGTGCCATCTCCGCTGACTACAACCTCTGCCTCCCAGTCTCAAGCGATCCTCTCACCTCAGCCTCCCATGTAGCTGGGACTACAGGTGTGTGCCACCACGCCTGGTTAATTTTTTGTATTTCTTGCAGAGACAGGGTTTTGGCATGTTGCTCAGGTTGGTCTCAAACTCCTGGACTCATGTGATCCATGCACCTCAGCCTCCCGAAGTGCTGGAATTATAGGTGTGAGCCATCAGGCCCAGCAAAAATTCCTTTTTTTAAAAAAGAAATAATTTTTCTTTTTACTTTCCTGTTGTGATGTAACATACCTAGGAGAATATGTGTTGATAAAAAGGGTACAGATCAATGAATTTTTACACATATATGTACACTCATGTACCCACTACCCAGGTCTAGCAATCAGATGTCTCCAAAATTCCAGGTGGTTCTCTTGTGCCTCTTCTTGGCCAAGGCTATCCCCTATCCTTAGAGGTAACCACTCTTCTGATGTCGAACACTATTGATTAAATGTGTGCATAATTGTGGGGTTTTTTTTGTTGTTGTTCAGCTATACTCATTATTTTAAAAATGTTTTTATTAAGGTATAATTGACATACATACAGTAAATTTCACCCTTTGTAGTACATAGTTCTAAGAGTTTTGATACATGCATGCAGTGATGCAGCTGCTACCATAGTCAAGACACAGAGCAATCCCATTACTCAAAATACTCATTCCCTTGTGCTCTTCATATTCACCAGCCTCAGTCCCTGGCAACCACTGGTTTATTTTCTGTCTCTGTAGTGTTGCCTTTTCCAGTTTAAGTCTGTGTGTACGAATAGCTTAACTGTGTTTTAAATGAGGATTATAGGTGGGTGGGTTTTAGAACAAAAAATGAATGAATAATGGAAAAATGTCAGGCATCTGAAAACTTGCCTGTAGAGTCAGGGCTGTGGGGATGGTTTGTCTGTGTACAGCCGGGTCCCTGGAGATGTGCTCCTCTTGTGTCCATGACCTCCTGGCCAGTGCAGTGAGCACTTTCCTAGAGCTGCTAATTTTAGGCACTGGCACTGAGGCCGTCACCTGCATTCTTTGCTTTGAGCCGCCCACACCTGTGATTGAGATGAGGGTCCCTCTCTCCGCTTTACCAATGAGGAGACAAGGGCTCCGCGGAGTAGTGCCTTGTCCACTCCCAGGTGAGGACTGGAGCAACCGTGGATTGTACCATCGCAAATTGCACAAGAAGATCCATGGCCAGGTGGTTATGCCCAGCAGGGAGGAGGCTTAGACTAAATTTGGCGGTGACACCCCGTATCAGGGTCTGGAGTCTGGCGGGGCCTGTAGTGAGACCCAGGAGGAGACCTAGATGTGGTCCCTCCAAGATGGGCAAGTGTTTCAGGGTGAGGACCCATCTGAAGTCAGGGCCAGCAATGACAGCATCCCGGGCGGGCAGATCCTGGCAAGACAGGGTTCTCAGATTCAGCCAATAAAGATGCCGGCTCTTGGTGGTTTTAATTTTGTTTTGGTTTTTTGTTTTGGTTTTTGTTTTGAGACAGTCTCATTGTATTGTCCAGGCTGGGGTGCAGTGATGTGATCTCAGTTCACTGCAACCTCCTCATCCTGGGCGCAGCTACCACCTCAGCTTGCCAAGTAGCTAGGACTAGAGGCATGCACCACCATGCCCAGCTAATTTTTGTGGGTTTTTTTGTTTGTTTGGTTTTGTTTTTTTTGTTTTTTTTTTTTGTAGAGACACAGTTTTGCCATGTTGTCCAGGCTGGTCTCAGCTCCTGGGCTCAAGTGATCCTCCCAAAGTGCTGGGATTACAGGCATGAGTCACCACGCCCGGCCTCTTGTATTTTCATACCTTGCCTGCAGGAGACCTAATCCTGGCACAGGGAGGGACATTTTTCTCCGCCTCACGCGACCTCCTGTCTTTGCTGGCTTCTGCCAAGGTGCAGCCATCACCCTCCCCTGCTCCCTGTCCCACCCCAGGCTGGGGCTCAGCCTGTTTCTTGGCTGTGCACAAAGCCACCTTGGGTTCCACCCTTGCTTATGACAGTGTTCCTGGCCTCATCCCACGGGCTGTGCTCTCTCAGCCCTTTCTGTACCCTCTCTGTGCACCTGCTGGAATGCAGGCCTGTGGGCCACCCTCACACTTACCTCCCTGGGCTCCTCACTCAGCCGTCGGCTCTCTCCAGAGACCTCAGGGTGCTAGATGCCCTGGGGGAGATGAGACAGTACCACGCCCCCTCCCCCGACTTATCCGGATGTCCTGTCACCTCTCTGGGAGTCCCCTTCTCAAACTCTTACCAACCCCTACATTGAGTACCTTCTCCATTCCTCCTCTCACACAGGTCTTTCAGCTTTTTTTAATGGAAGATGTGGGGTGCCGGGAGGGGACTGTTCTTACTGCCTGTCCCCATTTTCCCCAGAGCTTTAGTTTATGGCATAAACTGGTCTCTGGCTCCTGGTTTAAGTCAGGACTTTCAAAACTATTGATTCTGCCATGCATCTACCTAAGCCTCTTCGGGAGCTTAAAAGCCACATGTGATGGCCTTCTTATGGGTGTTTTGTATCTGCCCTTCCCAGGGGCAATCAGCTGTGGTCTGAGGATCTAGATCCAGACAGCGGCCGCAGGTGCCTGTGCCCTCGTCCAAACTGAGATGTACTAGAAATATAAAACATACCTTGCAGTGTTAAAGACTTAGCCTGAAAAAGGAACGTAAAATAGCTCGTCCGTAATTATTTTATTGATTACATGTTGAAATGATAATATTTTGGAAATATGAGAGAAAATATGTTATTAGAATGAATTTCACCTGTTTCCTTCTCCTTTTTTACTGTGGCTACTAGGAAAATCAAAATCACGTATGTGGCTAACTCATTTATTTCTGCTGGACAGCACCGCTCTAGATGAAAGAGCGAAAGAGCTGTAAGGGAGAAAGGAAACAGATAATTAATGGTGCACATGACAATGAGGCTCGCTGTGCCTGGCCCTAGCTCTGTCTTGTATTCTCCGTCCCCCCACCCCATCCCTGACCCCTATACTACAGCCAGACTGTCTGCGAACCACCCTCCTGCTAACCTGCAGCCTCTCTTGAAACAGGTTTTGATCCCCTTCAAGACCCTACTCACAGCCCACCTCCCCTGGGAAGCCTTCTTTCTGCCACCCCACCCAACAGGGTCCTTTTTCTGAGCAGTTTGGGTTTTTGGTGGGAGCCCCTTGTTGTGACATCTGACAAAAGGTCTACTCTAGCTGGGCATGGTGACTCGCGCCTGTAATCCCAGCACTTTGGGAGGCCAAGTCAGGTAGATCACTTGAGGTTAGGAGTTCGAAACCAGCCCGGCCAACGTGGTGAAACCCCGTTTCTACTAAAACTACAGAAATTAACTGGGTGTGATGGCGCATGCCTGTAGTCCCAGCTACTTCGGAAGCTGAGGTGGGAGGATCACTTGAACCCAGGACACAGAGGTTGCAGTGACCTGAGATTGTACCACTGCACTCCAGTCTGGGTGACAGAGGGAGACTCCATCTGAAAATAAAATAACATAACATAACATAACATAACATAACATAACATAACATAACATAACATAAAACATAACATAAGATAAAATAAAATAAAATAAAATAATAAAGGTCGACTCTAGTTTTTCTGCACATGCCCCAAGAGTCCACAAAATGTTAGAGGCACAACTTGCCTCTGCTTTTCTCCCTAAGTTCCTTGGAGGCAGAGGATGGGTCTGTGTTCTTCGTACTTCTCTTCTCCCTGTGAAAACCCCACTTAGGGGTAGGTGAACTTCCAGACATCCCCTGAATGCAGAACTGTGGGGCAGGGCCCTGTGCTTGAGTTCTCCCACAGTGCAGAAGTAAGTTTAGCATCGCAGAGAATCTGGTTTGGTTCAATGCTCTTTGCAGACGCTATAAAGCCATATCCTTGAGCCTAAATCTTCCTCCTAGGAGCTGCCTGGAGGATGAGACTGGAGGAAACAGAAGCAACACTTGGCATTTGCTTCATGTCAAGCACCTCTAAGTGCATTACATATATTTATCTCATTGAATTGTAAAAAACAATCCTACAAGGTACACTATTTCATTTCCATTTTCCTGATTAGAAAGTGGAGGCACATAGAGACCACATGTGGATTGCTCAAGATCACACGGGGTGAAAGAGATGAAATTTGAATCTGGGCGGATAGGCTGCAGGGTCGGGACACTAAGCCATTGTGCCCTCTGCCCCTGAAACTGAAACTGAGGAAGGTGTTTCTCACCTGGCTGCTCTTACCTCCTTACCGGCGAGGCTCTGCTCTCCCTCGCCCTCACCTCCTTGCCTGCGAGGCTCTGCTCTCTCTCGCCTTCACCTCGCTACCTGCGAGACTCTGCTGTCCCTCGCCCTCACCTCCTTACTGGCGTAGCTTGCTCTGCTCTCTCTCGCCCTCACCTCCTTATCGGCGAGGCTCTAGTTTCCCTCCCCCTCACCTCCTTACCTGAGAGGCTTGCTCTGCTCTCTCTCGCCCTCACCTCCCTACAGGTGGGGCTCTGCTCTCTCTCGCATGTCTGCCTGCAGCCAACCGTAGCCCCAACTCTAGACTCTCCGTGCTCAGGGACTTTCCATCTCCTCCCTCCGTTGCTTCGTGGCCATTGGTGGACAGGAGCGAGACCGAGTTCAGGACCAGAAGGCCCCAGCGTGGCCAGGCCCTGCCTCCATCATGTCCCCAGGTCTCCACAGCGAAGACTCTGAAGGCTCCAACTCCTTTCTGTCCACTCTGCTGGGTGAGCGGTGAGGCGCTGTGCTCCACTGACTGGTGTCTGAGCCCCACAAGGGGCCAGTCACGTAAGTTTGGGGTTTTTCTGCCTAGGGTTGCCAGATCAAATACAAGGTGTGCAGTTAAATTTAAATTTCAGATAAACAAATAATTTTCTTAGTGTAAAATTAAAAGACAGGGAAGAGGAAGAAGGGGTAAACATTCCCTGAAGTGAGGGTTCACACTAAAGACAAAGAGTTTAAGCCGGGCGGGGTAGCTCATGCCTGTAATCCCAGCACTTTGGGAGGATCACTTGAGGTTAGGAGTTCAAGACCAGCCTGGCCAACATGGTGAAATCCCGTCTCTACAGAAAATACAAAAATTAGCCAGGCATGGTGGCGTATGCCTGTAATCCCAGCTACTTGGGAGACTGAGGCAGGAGAATCACTTGAACCTGGAAGGTGGAGGTTGCAGTGAGCTGCGATCGTGCCACTGCACTCCAGCCTGGGCGATAGAGTGAGACTCCATCTCCAAGAAAGAAGAAGAAGAAGGAGAAGGAGAAGAAAAAAAGAAAAAAAAACAAGAGTTTAAACCTGAAATGACATGAAGACCTAGGCGACTGGCGAGAGAGAATCAGAGAAAATTGTGTCACTGCACCATGGAGTCTTGTGGAGTCCGTTCAGCACAGGTGCTCAGGACCTGCGGACTTGGGCAGAGGGCATTGTAAGCAGCTAGAAAACAAGAGAGGGCCGAGACAGCTTATCTCTGTTTGACAAGGCCCGGCATTATGGTAAGGACTGAGCATTTTAATGAGTGTGGATCTCGGCCAGCTATTTAATTTTTAGGGCCCACTGTAAAATGAAAATGTGAGACCTCTAGTTCAAATTTATTAGGAGGTGTGGTGGCACGTGCTTGTAGTCCCAGCTACTCGGGAGGCTGAGGTGGGAGGATCATTTAAGCCCAGGAATTTATGGTTGCAAAGAGCTACTGCAAAGAGCTACTGAACTCTAGCCTGGGTGATGGAATGAGATCCCGTCTCTTAGGAAAAAAAAAAAAAAAAAAGTAGGCCAGGCACAGTGGCTCAAGCCTGTAATCGCAGCACTTTCGGAGGCCGAGGCAGGCGGATCACGAGGTCAGGGGATCGAGACCATCGTGGCTAACATGGTGACACCCCGTCTCTACTAAAAATACTAGAAATTAGCCAGGCATGGTGGCGCATGCCTGTAATCCCAGCTACTTGGGAGGCTGAGGCAGGAGAGTCACTTGAACCTGGGAGGCAGAGGTTGCAGTAAGCCAAGATCGTGCCACTGTACTCCAGCCTGGGTGACAGAGGGAGACTCCATTTAAAAAGAAAAAAAAAGAAAGAAAGAAAAGTATTTCATAAGAAAAAAAAAAAAGAAATTTAGCAAAAATTTCAAGATGCCAAGAGCCGAGTGGTAAACCAGCTGGGGGGCTCTTAGCACCTGGCGCTGTGTGAAAACATGGCTCAGATGCAAGGGAACCCAACCCTGGCATAGGCTCAAACTGCTGCTGTTTAGCAAGGAGTGGGCACTGCAAACTGGAGGGTGATTCCTCCCCTGCTTGGGGGCCGGCCCCTGGAGGAACCTCACTGTTTGCACTTGGAGTTGAGGGGCATCCTGCCCTTGAGCCCCCATCCTTTATTTTGTTTGTTTCGAGACAGAGTCTCACTCTGCTGCCCGGGCTGGAGTGCAGTGGCACAATCTCGGCTCACTGCAACCTCCGACTCCCGGGTTCTCCTGCCCCAGCCTCCCAAGTAGCTGGGATTACAGGCGCCTGCCACCATACCGGGCTAATTTTTGTATTTTTAGTAGAGACAGGGTTTCACTATGTTGGCCAGGCTGGTCTTGAACTCCTGACCTCAGGTGATCTGCCCGCTCAGCCTCCCACAGTGCTGGGATTACAGGCGTGAGCCCCCGTGCCTAACTGAGCCCCTCATCTTACTGCTGCAGGAAGGAATGTACTTCCCTGGCTTGGCCATGGCCATGGCCACTGTACAGGGTGGTAGGACAGGGACATCTGCTCAGGGTTTCTGTGTTTCTATGTCACCCCTCCCACCCCAGTAACTGAATTCTGGGGAGCTCTGGCCCACAGAGGGAAAGGGGCAGCATCTTTTCTCCTTGATTAGGGGGCTTTCTGGAGCTGGGGGAGAAACCAAGCGGGCATCTGGCAGGACCATGATGGGAGCCCATGACTCCAGCTTCCCTGGGGAGCAGGGTGAAGTGCTCAGGGATGAAGGGAGAAGGGAAGTCAACTTTCCCTCCTGGACGATGCCACAGGGAGACAGGAGAGAAAACTGAGGAGGGAGTGTCAGGTTGCCACTTGGCTCCAGAGGCTGCAAGATGGGGCCCTTCTTCCTGTAGCATTCCTGGAGGGTTTGCCCAGGGTCCACATGTTCCCAGGATCCTTGCTGCTGAGCCTGTGGGTACGTGGAGGCTCTCACTAACAGGCCAGCTGATGCTGGCAGTGCCACTTCTAAAATGGGCAGGGGATGCATTAGCCTCCAGGCCAGACTGCAGACAGCTGGGACATGCAAGAATAGTGCAGAAGAAAACAGGAGACTTAGTGCCTCACCTGGGGAATGAGACGGGTGAGTGCATATGAGGATCAGGTGGATTAAAACATGTCAGGTGTCTAGCAGCATGTGGCCGACAGCAGTGCTAAAAAGTGCTACTTAGCATTAATCATTATTATTAAGTATTATCATGAACGTTTCTCTTTATGGAGAAAGCTTTGTGTAAACCACTTACTATTAATTATTGTTAATCGTTATCAATGTTCTCTCTCCTTGGACACAGCTCTATGTCTCTTGTTTCTGTTACCTTCCCCTTGGCATCTCCCACACCTACATCTACTGGCTCAATTAACACTTAATAAATGTTACTTTTCAAAAACATTAATTTAAATACATCTCAGTAAAATGAACCATTCAAAATGGGAGGATACTGATAAAGTAAAATGAGATCATGCCAAGCAACTAAATTGCTTTTTAAAAAAAGATTAAAGTAGCAGTTCAAAATCACCACAAAAACCTGGCTTTTTTCTCTTGTCAACAACTGGACCATGACTAAAAATAAAACCCCCCAAATTCAATGCTTGGGTATATTTTATGACTGAGATTCAGCTTTTAGTTAATTTCTCTTCTTAAAAAATATGCTGTTTTTGGTTAAGATGAGCATAACTTAGTTTTACATAACTAAAAGTAAACAGACACCAGTGGGTTTTCCTGGAAAGGGCCCAGAACTCGGGCATGGGTGGACGCTGGTTCTCGTTGGTTCCAGGCTGGAGAGCCCCCAAAACCAGCCCTGAGAGATGGGTGTTTAATGTGACTTGAGATCTCCAGCCTCCACCATTTAGTGACTTGGCTCGTTTCTGGCTACGTGGCCTTGGGAATTCCCTTCCTCCATGTGGTCCTTGTGCCTTGTCAATAATGCTGTAATAAAACTATAAAAAATGAATTAGAAGGCTTGGGGGCAAGTATTAATAGCTAGAAAGCTTGAGAATGCCATAGAAATATAAATCATGGTGCACTGAATGTGTATCTTCCATGTATTTTTTATCCATAGAGACTCGGGGGGGGGGGAAGGTGGACAAGGTTTAGCATGTTTTAAACCTTCTATGCTCCTCCTACAGGGCTACAGCTCCCAGTATGAGAGAGGAATTTACATTTTTTGAATGCCTTCCCATTTAATTCACTTAATTTAATTTGCAGAGCACACCATGTGCCTTAGGTAGGTGCAGAAACTGAGATCCAGGTTCTGTGGGTTCTTACTTCAGGTTACATGAGTTGCCTGAGATCACACAGGTGGTTTGCAAAAACAAATCGATGCTAAGATGCCATTCATCTGTCAGCCGCATGTGCAGTGGTTCTCAGCCCAGGGAGATTTTGCCCCCAAGGGGACGTTTGGCAATGTTTGGAGATGGTTATGATTGTCACTGCTTGGGTGGGGGAGGGAGGGTGTCACTGACATGGGTAGAGATCAGGGGTGCTGCTGAACATCCTGCAATGCACAGGACAGCCCCCCATAACATTTCTAGCATTGTCCAAAATACGAATAGTGCCGAGGTTTAGAAACCCTGTGCTATGGGCGCAGTGGCTCACGCCTGTAATCCCAGCACTTTGGGAGGCCAAGGCAAGTGGATCACCCGAGGTCAGGAGTTCGAGACCAGCCTGGCCAACATAGCAAAACCCTGTCTCTACTAAAAATATGAAAATTAGCTGGGCATGGTGGCGGGCACCTGTAATCCCAGCTACTTGGGAGGCTGAGGCAGGAGAATCGCTTGAAACTGGAAGGTGGAGGTTGCAGTGAGCTGAGATGGCGCCACTGCATTCCAACCTGGTGACAGAGCAAGACTCTGTCTTAAAAAAGGAAACAAAAGAAAAGAGAAGAAACCCCGTGCTAAACAATTGCAGAAGTAGTGGGGCGGGAACGTCTCTTACTCTGTCTGGGCTATGTATGTGTTTCTAAGAGAAATGCTTCACTGGAGGTCTGAGTGTGCTAGGCCCTGGTTACTCAAACTGTTGTCCCTGGATCAGTAGCAGCCTGGAGCATGTTAGAAACGCAGGCCTCTCCCTGGACTTAGACTTCCAGAACCTGCATTTTAACAAGCTCCCACATG
The DNA here is from genome assembly GCF_002776525.5 of Piliocolobus tephrosceles. NCBI lineage: Eukaryota > Metazoa > Chordata > Mammalia > Primates > Cercopithecidae > Piliocolobus > Piliocolobus tephrosceles. The sequence continues at coordinate 44,370,981 of NC_045453.1, read as the reverse complement.
ATTCATGTGCTTGTTAAAGTTCGAGGAGGGCAGGGTCTGATTCATTCCCGGCTGAACGGCCTGCAAACCAGCCCTGAGAGATGGGCATTTAACTTGTCCTTAGCTCTCACCGGGGCTAAGACCCATGCCAGGGCTTCAGGGACTGACAGGCTCCCTTGAATCTGCCCTGCTCCCCTTCCTTTGATTGTCACGTGAGCCCTGGTGATTGGGGAGGAAGAGCGCATCTGAACTGGCTTATGGTAACCTTTCCCGCTTTCCTCCCTGCCTCATCCCCTCCCCAGGCCTACATCCTGCTGGGACAATTCCTTCTGATGCACAAGAATGAAGCCGAGTTTCAGAGGTGGCTCATCTGCTGTTGTGGTGCCACTGAGTATGAGGCCCAGCAGAGTTCTAACTGCCTCAAGGAGTGGTGTGCCTGCTTCCTGTAGACACAAACCTCATCGCTGCCCCCCACCCCCTGGGGAAAATGACACCCTCTCCACCTATGCCCAGGCTCTGAGTCCTCATTTGTGTTTTTAATTGTAATGATACATTCCCATTATAAACAGTGGTTCAAGAACAGAAAACAGGACAAATGCAAGAGAAATGACTCCCAAACCCACCACCCAGAAACCCTAGTCACACCCCTTAGATGAATATCGTGTCAAATATCTTTCAGCAAAAAAATCTGTATGAAAAAATGGATAATTTTATTTAAAAACAGGAATTGCATTTTAAGTCAGTGTATTAGTGATCTATTGCTGCATAACAAATAATCCCAACGTGTAGCAGCTTCTCTAAACAAACAATGATGCTATCTCACAGGGTTTCTGAGGGTCAGGAACCTGAGAGTTGTCAGGAACCTGCCAGCTGATTCTGTCTCAGGGTCTCTCATGAGGTTACTCACTGTTGGCCCAGCAGCAGTCTGAAGGCTGGACCAGGGCTGGAGGACCCACCTCCAAGATGGCTGCCTCACATGGCTGCTGGCAAGACACCTTGGTTCCTCACCACGTGGGCCTTCCCATCAGGCTGCTCGTGGCATGGCATCTGGCTTCCCCCAAAGCTGGTAACTCAAGAGAGAGTGAGAGAGCAAGCAGGAAGCCACGGTGCCTTTTATGACCTTGTCTCTGACACATGCAGTAACACTTCTGCCTTATTCTATTTGTTAGAAGCAAGTCATTAAGTCCTCAAGGGAGGATAATGAAACATTCTTCAAATAATATGCATGCACATTTTTAAAATCACAGTTTCTTGAGGCCTCATTTACATATAGTAAAACTTACCCTTTTCAGGTGTGCATTCTATAAATTTTGACAAATTCACCACCATAATCAAGATGTGAAACACTGTCATTACCCCAGGAAGTTCCCTCGTGCCTCTCTGTAGTCATCGCTTCTCCCTTCCCAGCCCCTGGCAACCATGAATCTGTTTTCCATCCTTACAGCTTAGATTTTTCCAGGAAGTCATATGAATGGAATCGTATAATACATAACCTTTTCAGGTGGGCTTCTTTCACTTAGCATAATTCATCTGAGATTAGTCTATTATACAGGCTTTCTAAACTCAAAAAAGGTTTATTAGATGCTATTGGTGCCCAGCCCACATCCTTTTGGTATTTGTGTTCTGGTAGAGTCCAGTGACTTCCCCTAGCAAACACCTGAATATCTTCTGCCTGAGGGTCTCTCTGGCTAAAAAAGTGGGATCAGCCCACACATAGGGCAGAGGGAAAGTGGCAAGCAGTTAATGCCCAGTAGAGCCCACAGTGATGGGTGAACAATGATGGATAAATGTCCTAGCTTACCCTGCAGACAGGACAAACTCTGAGACAGTCTGTTTGAGCTCCCTAGTGGTATTGAACCCTAGTTTCCCACAGTGGTCACCTGCTCTTGAACAGCTCATACTTCTTTCCTTCCTTGTCTTATTTCCCCACTCCACTACCAGTGTTCTCTGGGATCATCCCCCTACTCCTACCCCTAGAAAATACTCAAATTTTAGATTCAGGTTCTGCTTCTGGGAGAACCCAACCTAAGACTAAAGTGTTGGAATTTAGTTTTATTTTAATGAGAGAAAAAATTGAAACTGAAAGAGTTGCTGAAATTTGATGGATTTTTTAAAATCTCTGAATGTAGTCATAAATTATTCGATTTCCTTTGAATTTCAGAATAATATTGAGGAAAACAGAGGTTAATATTATTAGGTTTGTTTTAAACTCTGGTTTTCAGCGAAAGATCATGTGATGGCTAATACTGAGTGCCAACTTGATTGGACTGAAGGGTGCAAAGTATTGATCCTGTGTGTGTCTGTGAGGGCATTGCTGAAGGAAATGAACATTTGAGTCAGTGGGCTCGGAAAGGCAGACCCACCCTTAATTTGAGTGGACACCATCTAATCAGCTGCCAGTGAGGCTAGAATATAAAGCAGGCAGAAAAACATGTAAAGACTAGACTGGCCTAGCCTCCCAGCCTACATCTTTCTCACGCTGGCTTTGTGCCCTCGAACATCGGATTCCAAGTTCTTCAGTTTTGGGACTCAGACTGACTCTCCTTGCTTCTCAGCTTGCAGACAGTCTATTGTGGGACCTTGTGATGATGTGAGTTAATAAACTCCCCTTTCTGTCCCTCTAGAGAACACTGACTAATACAGATGGTATGAATTCCTGCTATAAAGGTAAAAAGAAATTGATATTCATGATTCTTCTCTACTTTCTTCTCACTTTTATTGGCTTTATTATTACTTTTAATTTGTCAAGGTTTATAGCATTTACATTCTTCCCACAATTGTTTAGTCTTAGTTGTATATCTAAGAGCTTATCACCAATCCTTGTTAGTATCATTATTTTAAAGATCATATCTTTGTCATTCCTGAATTATTTATTTTGAAAATGTCTTCATTGGTTGACTTGCATCAGTGTATCTATCTGTCAGAATAGGCCAGGTTCTGCTTCTGTAACAAACATCCCCCACATCTCAGTGATTTATCCAACACAGATTGACTTCTCTCTCACGCTGTGTGTCTAGTACATGTCATCAGGGAGCTCTGTCTCTTGTAGTCACTCTGAGGCTTTGGTTAATGGAGATACCCTCTCAACACACACTTCCATGATTACCACGGTGGTGGGAAGGAGCCATGCTGAATTATATACTGTCTGTAAAAGCCTCTGTCTCAAAGTAATACATTCTATTTGCACTCACATTTCATTGACCAAAGGAAATCATATGGCCACACCTAACTCCAAAGGCGCAAGGTCCCTTCTGAATGCAGGAGAAGGGGGAACATTTAGTGGCAGCACTAATCAAGATCACTGTCATCAATTAAGTTTATAACTTTTTTGCTTGCTAATGTTTTCTTGAAAAAACAGAAACCAACCAAAGGTTATTATTTTTCTCCTGAAAGCCTTGCAGGTATTATGTTTAAGGTGATGAATATTTCCTAAATTTGTAAAGCGACTGGAATATTTCTACTGGAGTCTGTTAGCTCTTTCTAGCTCTGCTTTTCTTGCTCTCTCCAAGAAGAAACCAAAGAATCAAGAATTCCAGGAGAGCCAGTGTGGCCCAAAGATTTAAATAGCTTCCTCTTCTGAGAGCTCTGGGTCTCAACAGCCAGAAGCTTTCCTTTGCTACTTCTTGCATGGCCCACCCTTGGACTAATTCTTCACTGAAATAGTCATGGTATTTAGAGGTCACTAATTTTCTAAGACATGAGCTGGATGGCTCCAGGGAAGGGAAAGAGAGAGGTACCTTCATCTCTCAGTCTATTTCCACATGCCTCCAACATTGCTGAAATTCATCCTTCTAGCGGAGTTGATGTCCAGGATCATGTAGGAGGGCCAGGGAGCTGAGAAACCTGGAAGAGATGGGGCCCCCAAGACTGAAAAGCCTTTATAAGATGGACCCTATCACAGATATTGAAGACAAGAGTAGCTGTTCCCTATTTAGTGTAAACATCTTCCCAAAGGCACTAGGAACTTTCCCCATCAGTCTTTCATTCCCTGTGTTGATTTTTGTCATCCTTGTAGATAAAATTATTGTTCTAAATTCTTCCCTTCTCCCTGCATTCCCCATGTTTGTCATGTGACTTTGCAGTTCCTCCCACTAGAGGCAGAGTGTAACTCCCAGCTCCTTGACTTAGACTTGGCCATATTGACTTGCTTTGGACAATGGTATGTGGCCAAAGTGAAAGTATGCCAGTTCTGAGCCCCATCACTCATTTCTACTTGCTCTCTTGTGCCTCCAAGAGGAGAGCTACTCCCTTGTATAACTGCTGCCCCTTCAGCCTGGGCTTCAGAATGAAACCGGGTGAAGCTGACTGGAGCCAACCTGCTGCCTGGACCCAAGGCCAGCCAGCCCTGCAGCTTGATGCAAAGCCGCCCAACTGAGCCCAGCCTACATCAGCCAACCCTCAGCCAACTCATAGGTTTGTGAAGGAGAACAAAGGATTGCTATTTAAAGTCAGTGATGTTTGGGACAGTTGGTTATGCAGCAATAGCTAACTGATACATTCTTTATAGTCTAAAATGTCCTTACCCTGCCAAAGTGTGCCACATCGAAGGCCAACCCAACCTTTAGATGGAGAAGTAGCCTAGGGTGGGGTGAAAAACTTTGCTTCTGGAGCCAGCCAGGCATGGGTGTGAATTCCAGTCCTACCAATCCCTACCTTATCCTGGGTGAGCTACTTCAACCTTGCTGAGCCTCTGTCTCTTCATCTGTAAAACGAATCAAGAAAGTAACAACCCTGCCTTGCAAGGTGGATCAACAAAAATGCACATGTAGACCGGGCATAGTGGCTCACGCCTGTAATCCCAGCACTTTAGGAGGCTGAGGTGGGTGAATCACTTGAGGCCAGGAGTTCAAGACCAGCCTGACCAATATAGCGAAACCCTATCTTTACTAAAAATACAAAAATTAGCTGAGCATGGTGGCACATGCCTGTAATCCCAGCTACTCAAGAGGCAGAGGCAGGAGAATCACTTGAACCCAGGAGGTGGAGGTTGCAGGGAGCCGAGATCATGCCACTGCACTCCAGCCTGGGTGACAAAGCGAGATTCTGTCTCAAAAAAAAAAAAAAAAAAAAGAAAGAAAAAGAAAGCACATAAAGGATGAGGTGAATAGGAACATCATGAATGACCACTAACGGCTGTTTTCTTAGAGCTCTCTTTCCAGTCCTTGCCTCTTGCACTCTTGGTCCTCTCATGGCCCTTGGGAGAGAATTCAGAGCTGCGAGTTGAAAGGGAGCCGAGATATCCACTTATCCAAACTAGTCCAATTTTGTCCCACTATGTGAGTACTGGACACCGTACAGCTTAAGGACTATGCACTCTTTAATGGGCAGGTAAGAAATAGCAACAGATGACAATCAAGTTACCTCAGATTTTGACTATGGTGTTGTAGGGTCCCACTAGCCCACTGATCCCCAAATACATTTTGCAGTGTGCACAAGAGGAGTGGGCTTGCACACACACCCCCAGTCCTGCCAGTGGCACCTCTTCTGCTTCTCGGGGCCATCGATTATTTGGGAAAGGGTTAGTGCCTGAGAACATTTCTTAATTGTCACAGATTTGACCAGCTTCTTAAACTATAGATGAAATGTCTTCAAGGAAGAGGGATTGGATGCCTCTTCCTGGCCTAATATCTGTAGTTCGGAGGTATCCATGAATCAATCAAAGATTTTGATTAGGATTTACGGAGTGTGTGTGTATCCACAGGCGCTGTGAGAGAGGGAGGGGTAGTAAGTGTGAGTCTCTGGCTTCCAGGGGTGACTGACTGTGAGAATGCAGGGCCACGTGGCAAAGGGGTTGAGAGGTGTGTCTTCCTTTGGGCTTTCCCAGAAGCAGACCCTGAGACAAAGATCTGAGTGGAGGTGGTTGATTTGGGAGCTGCTACCAGGAAAGGGCAGGCAGGGGAGTGTGGCAAAGAGGGGAGGCAGCCAAAAAAGGTGATATCGCCACTCATCACAGCGGGCAACTGGTGCCCAGTCCTGCTGGCTGTCCTGGGAGCCAGTGTAGAACAAGCATTTGAAGCTACCCCACCCTCGGGTGTCTAAGCACCACTCTTGCCAGTCATTTGTGGAAGGCTGCTCCTGCAGGAAGTTCATTCCTCAGCGCCTGAGCCTGCTACCTGGGAAACGAACCTGTGAACAAGTGCTCAGGCAAAGAAATGCAGACCCTGGCAGTGGAAGATGGGCTGCCCCTGTCCTGAAGTAGCAAGGGGCTCTGAGGGACTGCCAGCCCCTGCCACAGGTGGCGTTTGGAATAGGACAGGCCTGGCTTTGAAAACAGAACCCACCCCTTCCCTCCCATTATGAGACCTTTGGAAAGCCACCCTCTCAGCCCAGCTGCCCAACTGTAGAATGGTGATAATAGCATCTGCTCAAGTGTTAGGAAGATTAAAATCCTTGTGCCCGGTAAATGCTTTATGCACAGTACATCTAAAAACCTACGTATTAAAAGGTGCCGCACTACTTTTAGCCAAATATGGGACCAACCTTAGTGCCCACTAGTGGATGAATGCATAGAGAAAATGTGGTATAGATACACCACGAAATATTATTCAGTCATCAAAATGAATGAAATCCTGTCACTGCAGCAACACGGATGGAAACGGAGGTCATTATGCTAAGTGAAATAAGCCAAGCACAGAATGACAAATATTGCATGCTCTCACTCACACATGTGGGAGCTAAGAACATGGATCTCATGGAAGGGGAGAATAGAACAATGGTTACCAGAGTCTGGGAAGGGGATGGGGGAGGTGGGGATGAAAAGATGTTGATGCATGGGTACAAAAATACAATGAGAAGGAATGAGACCTAAGTCAGTAGAGTGAATACAGTAAACAGTAATCTTCTATATATTTCAAAGTAGCTAGTAGTGAATAATCCAAATGTTCCCAGCATAACAAAAGACAAATGTTTAAGGTGATGGATATTTCAATTAAGGGTTATCAATCAGGGGATTTGATTATTATACGTTATATGAATGTATCAATATATCACATATGCCCTGAAAATACGTATGTCTATCATGTGTCAATAAAAAATAATCTTTAAAAATGTGCCGCACTGATTGTGTATTGTTATTTAAAGAAAGGAGAAACTGGTGCAGACCAGAGTGGTCAGGGGAGGCTCCTTATTGGAAATGACATTTAAGCTTCTGTTAAAAGGGGAGCCCAGGGGCTGGGTGATGGCTGGTGCCTGTAATCCCAGCACTTTGGGAGGCCAAGGCAGGGTTATTGCTTAAGGCCAGGAATTTCACACCAGCCTAGGCAACACAGCAAGGAGAGGTCAGGGTTGAATAAGCTGCAGACAGAGAAGAGGGAGGAGGAGAAGGGACAGAGAAAGGTCTGTGACAGGGAAGACAAACCCAATTGGCCTAGAGAGAGTGAACTGTGGGAACCAAGGAACAGGTTAGGGGTGGGGCTGAATCCTGTAGGGCCAAGAGGCTTCTTCCCACTTCCCCTCCGACAGAAGTGGCAGGTGAGCTGGTAGTCTGTGCAGTCTGATAAGCCAGTCATTGCAGGATTGCCATCCTGGAGAAAGGTTTGTGTTCTGCAGCTGTCAGTGGGGATCAGGGACTCCATCTGTGCTGACAACCCAGAACATGGCAGGCCTGCTCGTCATGCCTGAGAAAGATCCTGTAGTAACGGACCCTAAAAATACTCACAATCCTTCAATCCTCCTTGTACCCACACCCTTTACCCAACTTCTCAGCTCCTCAAGCCAAGAAGTGGAGTCTAACTCCCTACCATTGAACTAGGAGTCTAACTCCCTATTATTGAATCTGGACTAACCTTGCAACTTGCTTTGGCCAAAAGAATGTGGTGGATGAGACGCTGTGAGAGCTGTCAGCCTGGGCTCCTGCTTGTGCTCTTGTACCCCTGTAACAACCATGTGAACGAGCCAGGGCTAGCTTGCTGGAAGATGGGAGACACACAGCCCAGTTGTCTCCATGGCCTCAGCCAGCAGTTATCCAACCTCCAGATATGTGAGCAGCAACACGGATGGTAACAGAGGTCATTATGCTAAGTGAAATAAGCCAAGCATAGAATGACAAATATTGCATGATATGTGAGCAGGGACATTCTAGACCAGCCAACACATCAGCTGACCTCAGATCCACGAGAGAACCCAGCCAAGATCAGCCAAACCTGGCACAGACCAGAAAAACCGTCTAACTAACCCACACACTCATATACATGAACCAATGTTTTAAGCCACTACATTTTGGGGATGTTTTGTTGTACAGCTAGAGCTAACTGGTACAAGTCCCATGTGAAGCCTTAGAGTGTGGAGTATCTCCTGGTATCAATGGGAACCTCCTATTTTATCTTTTAGAGAGCACCCTGGGTGGTATCAGATCCTTCTGATAACAGAAGGATCACCACCACTCACAGGCAGAAACCAAGCGACTGTAGCGGGCATGGAGTAGGGGGAGCAATAAAAGCTAACCACTGAACAGAGTCATTTTTAAAAAGCGCGACTCCGAGAAGAAGGAGGTAGGACAAAACCGTGACTGAATCTCAAAAGGTGAAACAAGAGTTATCGGTGGTGTGACCAGCTGTGGGTGACCTGGGTGATTTATTCCTGGAAACCTCGGAAAGAAAGCTGACTCATGGAGATAAACCCTTAGCAAGTGTGTCTGAAAATGTATGTGTAAGTTTTGAATGTTTGGTGTTCTACATGAAGGTGAAGGCTTTATTCAGCACCAGGGTTTATTCACTTTAGCCCCAGGAGGCTTTGGGGGTGCCGACACTTTACTAACACTCCCAAAGCCTCCCAGGACTGAGATGAGGGGTATTTTTTCTGTCTCAAAGGCAGAGAAACCAAAGAGGTTAACACAGCTATGATGATTTGGTTGGTGATTTCACTCTAGGTCTGCCTGGCATTGAAGCTGTGCCTGCTGTCTGCAGAGTCCCCATTGGCGATCTGGTGATTTCGAGATGCTCTCAGGATCTCTAAGGGAGCACTGATCAAGGACAGACAGGCATTGCAAGGAATGAGAAAGACTCATTGGAATGGTGATGGAAAGAGGACCATGAATGCATTAAGGGGGAAGCAGTTAACTAAAAATCACTCCACAAATGTTTACTGAGCACCTACTATGTGCCTGGCACAGTTCTAGGTGCAACAGAGAATAGCGCAGACAAAATCATCATTCCTTAGGAGCTGACATTCTATGGATGAGGCAGAAAAGAAAGGTTAAATAAAATAAATATTAATATGAATCATGAAATTGGCACTTTTTTGGTTGAAAGTAGCTGAATAGGGCCGGGTGCAGTGGCTCATGCCTATAATCCCAACACTTTGGGATGCTGAGGTGGGCAAATCACCTGAGGTCAGGAGTTCAAGACCAGCCTGACCAACATGGAGAAACCCCGTCTCTACTAAAAATACAAAATTAGTTGGGCGTGGTGACACATGCCTGTAATCCCAGCTACTCGGGAGGCTGAGGCAGGACAATCACTTGAACCCAGGAGGCAGAGGTTGTGGTGAGCCGAGATCGCGCCATTGCACTCTAGCCTGGGCAACAAGACCAAAACTCTATCTCAAAAAAAAAAAAAAAAAAGGAAAGTAAGTAGCTGAATATAGGCCATTTCATATGGTTCAACATGATACTGTGTTAGTTTCATGATGGGTCCTATGAGGAAAATAAAGCAAAGGAAGGAGGTCAAGAAGGCGAAGGAGAGTGGGGGTTTTAAGTAGAGTAGTCACAGGAGGCCTCACTGCAAAGGTTAATTAGAGTCAAGTAAGCAGTGAGGCTGAGAGCAGTGGGGTAGTTGGGAGAAGACCATTCCAGGCTGAGGGAACAGCCCACACGAAGGCTCTGGGATGGAATGGGCCCAAGGAGTGGAGGGAGCCAGTTGAAAAGAAAATGGGTGGGATCAGATTGCATGGGGCCTTGAGGGTCATCGATAAGACACTGGCTTTCACTCCAGCTGAGCCTGAAATTCACTGGAGGGCCACGAGATCAGACATACATTTTTGAAGGATCACTTTAAGGTGTTTAGAACACTCTGGAGGAGAAAGCATGAGAAGAGAGACCAGTTAGGAAGGAGGCTACGGCATGAACCCAGTGGAGAGGTGATGGTAGGTTAGGCCAGGATGAGAGTGATGTCCCGGTGAAAGTGATCAGATTCTGCATCTATTTTGAAGGTAGGGCTCCTGGAGTGAGAGTGGGAAGAAAAAAGGAGAGGTCAAGGCCTGAGTCCTGCACATACCAATGTTTAAAAGGCAGAGAGATGACCGAGGAAGAGCGGGGGTTCCTAAATGCTGTGTGAAGAAGGTGTTTCCAGGAGGAGGGAACGAGCAACTGTGCCAAATGCTGCCGATGGGTCAGACGAGGGGAGGACTGGGAATCGATGAAGGACAGTGTTTTTGCATGCTGTGCAAGAGATCCTGGGGCATGCAAGAGATCCCCGGGTCGAGGCGGGGGGAGTGAAGCGGTGAACTTTGGGGATGCGGGAGAGAGGGAAGAGCTGCTGCAGCATGTCCTCGAGTAGACAATAGGTTTGGGATCCAGGATACAGTAGGAAAGACTGGCCTTGGCTCGGAGGACACCCACAGTGGGCCACAGGAGGGAAGGCAAAGCAGGCAGCTCTGATGCAGAGAAGAAGGTGTGGTAGTGGGAGTTTAAGGAATTTCTCTTCTGGTGGCTTCCGTTTTCTCAGTGCAATAGGCAGCAAGATGGCAGGTTATGAATGCGAATGGGGAGTAAAGATTAAGTGTAAGCTAGTTGTCTAGGACAGTGGAAAGGTGGATGCATTTTTATAAAGAGCTAGGTAGCTAGCTAGCTAGCTGGCTAGATAAGACAGATATAGATGGATTGGAAGATAGATAGATAGATAGATAGATAGATAGATAGATAGATAGATAGATAGATAGATA